>NC_057711.1:95181848-95189358 GCF_004010195.1 Chiloscyllium plagiosum | reverse complement strand
TACAAATATCTCAGCAAGAAGCCCAGCAATCACTTCTCTAGTTTCCCCAGAGTTCTCGGGTACACCTGATCAGGTTCTGGGGATTTATCCACCTTTAACCATTTCAAGGCATCCAGCACTTCCTCCTCTGTAAGCTGGACATTTTGCAAGATGTCATCATCTATTTCCCTGCAGTCTATATCTTCCATATCCTTTTCCACAGTAAATACTGATGCAAAATATTCATTTCGTATCTTCCCCATTTTCTGTGGCTCCACATAAATGCCACATTAGAAAAAAGGAGATTGATGGGGAGACCTGATTGAGATCTATAAAGTCATAAAGTGTAGGATAGAGATAAGCTTTTCCCCAGGGGAAGGGATTCAATAACGAGAGGTCACGCGTTCAAGGTGAGAGGTGAAAAGTTTCAGGAATCATGCGGAAAGTACTTTACACAAAGAACGGTAGATGCCTGGAACACATTGCCAGCAGAGGTAGTAGAGGCAGGCACAGTAGATTCATTTAAGTTGGACAGATGCAAGAGTAGGTGGGGAGCAGAGGGTTCCAAATGCTTAGGAATTGAGCAATAGGTTTAGATAGTGGGTTTGGATCGGCTCAGGCTTGGCTGGCCGAAGGGCCTGTTCGTGGGATGTAAATTTTCTTTGTTCTGTGTTCTTCACCTCATCTCCCACCACCAAACCATCATCGCCCAGACCATCCACAACCTCATCACTTCCGGGGATCTCCCATCCACAGACTCCAACCTCATTTTCTGTGAACACCCGATTGCCCATTTCTACCTTCTACCAAAGATTCATAAATGCGACTTCCCCGGTCAACCCATTGTCTCACCCTGCTCCTGTGCCACAGAACTCATCTCTGCATACCTTGACACCGTCCTGACCCCCTTAGCCCAGAAGGGACATTTGGGACGCCACCCACATCCTTCACCTCCTCCAAGATTTTAATTTCCCCGACCCTCATCGCTTCACCTTCACAATGGATATCCAGTCCCTGTACACATCCATCTGCCAAGACAATGGCTTCCAAATACTCCATTTCTTTCTCCCACGCTATCCCAATTAGTACCCTCATCTGCCTGACTGAACTGGTCTTCACCCTTAACAACGTCTCCTTCCAATCCTCTCATTTCCTCCAAACCAAACGGGTAGCCATGGACACCCATATGGGCCCAACTATGCCTGCCTCTTTGTCGGGTTCTGGAACAGTCCATCTTCTGCAGCTACACTGTCACCATTCCCTACCTGTTCCCATGCGACATGGATGATTTATCGCACTACCTTGTGCTCCCATGAGGAGGTCGAACACTTCATCAACTTCGCCAACACCCTTCTGACATCAAATTCCCACCCGACATCAAATTCACCTGGACCGTCTAAGACACCTACCTCCCATTTCTGGACCTCACCATCACCGTCTCTGGCGACCACGGACATCTACTACAAGCCCATTGACTCCCACAGCTACCTAGATTACACCTCCACCCGCCCTCCTTCCTGTAAAAATGTCATCTCTTATTCCCAGTTCCTCTGCGTCAGGTGCATCTGCTCCCAGGATGACCAATTCGACCTTAGAAAATCCCAAATGGCCTCCCTCTTCCAAGATCGCAATTTCCTTTTCCACGTGGTCGACGATGCCCTCCAGCGCATCTCCTCCACTTTGCACATTACCACCCTCGAACCCACCATTCCAACTGCAACAAGGACAGAACCCCCTGCCGAGTCCTCACCTTCTACCCCACCAACGTCTGCATACATTGCATCATCCTCCTCCACTTCCGCCACCTACAAACGGACCCCACCATCAGGTCCACGCCCCCCCAACCAGCCCGCACCCCACTCCCGACACCTTCCCCTGCCATTGAGGAAGTGCAAAACCTGCGCCCAAACCTCTCACCTCACGTCCATCCAGGCCATAAAAGATCTTTCCACATCCGATAGAAATTTACCTGTACCTCCACCAATGTCATCTACTGTATCCGTTGCACCCGATGTGGTCTCCTCTATATTGGGGAACAGGACGCCCCCTTCTGGATCATTTCAGAGAACATCTTTGGGACACTTGTACCAACCAGCCCCACCGCCCCGTGGCTGAACACTTCAACTCCCCCTCCCACTCAGTCAAGGACATGCAGTTCTTGGGCCTCCTCCATCACCAAACCATTACCACCCGACACCTGGAAGAGGAATGCCTCATATTCTGTCTTGGGACCCTGCAACCACACGGGATCAATATGGATTTCAACAACATCTCCATTTCCCCTCCCCCCATATTATCTCAATTCTCAATTCTCCAACATGGCACTGCCCTCCTGCCCTATCCATCACCTTGGCGAAAGTGAGGACTGCAGATGCTGGAAATTAGAGGCGAGAGTATGGTGCTGGAAAAGCACAGCAGGTCAGGCAGCATCTAAGGAGGAGGAAAATTGACGTTTCAGGCAAAAGCCCTTCCACTGTCCATTTCCTTTTCCATCTATCCGCTCCACCCTCCTCTCTGACCTATCACCATTACCCCCACCTCCATCCACCTATTGAATCCTCAGCTACCTCCCCCCAGCCCAACCCCTCCTTACATTTATCTCTCAGCCCTGCAGCCCAAAAGCCACATTCCCAGTGAAGGGCTTATGCCCAAAATGTCGATTCCCCTGCTCCTCGGATGCTGCCTGAACAGCTGTGCCTTTCCAGCACCACACTCTCGATTCTGACTGCCATTATCTGCAGTTCTCACTTTCTACTAGTGACAGGGATGACAGTTGAGATCACAGTGACATTCCTGAGTTCTTACAGATAGCGAGGAATCTGAGATCACGGTGACACTCTGTTATGCGGGACAGTGAGAGAGGCTAAGGACATAGTGTGGGTATATTCCTGGGGAAAGTGGCAGACAAGACAGCTGAGACAACGGTGACACAGTCATACAGATACAGAGGACAGCTGTGTTTATGGTAAGATTTTGGGTCAGTAATGGATAGAAAAGCTGATATCATGATGAATCTCCTAGCATCAGTGACGCTGGAAAAGTTGAGATCACACAGACATTCCTAGGGCCATGGTAACAGATGATACCTCTGCAGTCAGTGACAAAGAAGGTGGCTACAGTTATCCAGAGACTTACAGGCTGAGGTCAGTGATGGAGAGGGTGGCTGAAGTCATGCTGGCACACTGGAACTCAGTGTCAGGGAGGATGATTAAGGTCACAGGGACACTTCTAGTGTCAGTGACAGAGAAGAAGGCCAAGGCCACAGTCACACACCCACAGTCATGATGACAGACAGCAAATACTCCTGTGGTCTGTAGGATTGAGCAAAAATCTCCAACATATAAAATACAGTGTCTAGTATCAGGGATCTGGGGCTGATTAAAACCACCTAAAATCATCAAATTATTAATTACTAACAAGAACCCTACAGGTAATAGTGACAAGGTGCTAGATTCACAGACACACAATCAGTTGCAGGGAAGACATCTGAGGTCATGGGGATACTCCTGAGGATCATATGACTGACAGGGCAGCTAAGGTCACAGTGACGCTCCTGGGGTCAAAATGACTGACAGAATGGCAGAGGTCATGATTACATTTCCTGGGATCATTGTGACAGAGAGGATGGCTGAGGTCATGGAGTCACTCATGGGATGCGTGACAGAGAAGGTCATTGAAGGTTTGGTGGTGCTCCTGAAGTGCTGGTGACAGCGAGGACACCTGAGGTCATGTTTAGATACTTAGTGCCAGTGATGGAAAGGACAGTTGAGATCACGCTGATACTCTTGAGGGTCAAAGTGACAGAGAGGATGATGAGGTCATGGTGACACTCTTGGAGTCAGTGACAGAGAGGATGACTCTCTGAAGCCACAATGAAAAATAGGAAAGCTGAGGTCACAGTGCCACTCCTGGGGTAATAGTGACATAGAAGATGGCTGAGGTCAGGTTGACACTACAGTGGTCAATGGCATTGAGGATAACACAGGTCACATTTACACTCCTAGAATCATAGTGCCAGAGATGACAACTGAGGTCATGGGGACATCCTATGGTCAGTGATGAAAGGATGGCAGATGCCATGCCTACCCTGAGTTCAAGCATTCTGTGGATGGCCGAGGTCACAGAGACACACAAGAGTCAGTGACAGAGAAAATGACTGATGTGCCACTTTTGAGGCCCAAGATTGACTAGGCAGCTGAGGTCATGTGACACTCCTGTAGTCAGTGACAGAGGGAATAGATAGGTCATAACAGGTCCTGTAGTGCACAACAGGGCATCTGAGGTCACAGGCACACTCCTTTGTTCAGTTACAGGAAGGACAACAGAGGTCAAAGGGACACTTCTGGGGTGAGTGACAGTGAGGATGTCTGTGGTCATGTGATACTCCTGACACCATACTGACAGAGAAGACAGCTCAGGTCACAGTGACACCCCTGAGGTATGGCGACAGGAAGCATGGCTGAGGTTACAGTGACACTCCTGAGATCAATGACAGAAAGAATAACACTAATCATGGGGACACACGTGTGGTCAGTGAAGAGAGGATAACAGAGGCCATGGGGATCTCCTGAGGTCAGAGACATAGTGGACGGATAAGGTCATGGAGACACACAAGGGGTCAGTGACAGAGAGATCGGCTGAGGTCATGATGCCACTCCTGGGGTCCGTGACTGAGTGGGTGGCTGATGTCAGCATGACATTCCTGTGGTCAGTGACAAAAGAACAAGTGCAGTGACACTCCTGGATGCATGACAGAGAGGACTTCTGAGGTCATGTTACAGCCTTGGGTTCATGGTGACAGAGTGGATAACTGATGTCAGGCTGACACTCTTAATAGTCTTCTCAACTACTCTTACATTGATGCTGCTGTCAGTACTGTACATGTTCATACAATGTTCCTTCTGTGCTATGTGCCCAAATTAGCGTGAATATTGTTTTGGGAGCCACGTAAAAAGTGCCTGGACCTTTCATTCTGACAGACAGTAGGTTTGGAGGGTTCTTGATCCCAAAGTTTAATTGTACGTACTGTGTGTCTCTGCAATGTTGTTGGTGAGTCACCATGCAATTCAAGTTCCACCACAAGCTGATGTTTTCGACATTTCTAGATTCACTGTAGAGGCTCATCCTGGAGAGTTAATTTCTTCCCCTGAAATGGGCCTTAGACCCACAACCTTATGACATAGATTCAAATCAAACCATCAACAGAGCCATAGCTAAGAGAAACTCTGCTGCCCATGTGCAAATAACCTAACAAGGCAACAGTAAATGATTGTGCTACTAAATTATCTACTGTTTGTTATGATTATGGTAACCCCTTCCAGTTTTGTTTCCGTTCCTTCTAGCTCTCAATGTTTTATCCACTCAAAGTTATGGTCAGTAACTCTTTTATTCTATATTTGGAATGTCCCTTAAGTGGCACAAATCAAGAGATTTAAGTAAGATATATTCATTGCAGTGTTCAAAGGATGAACTTTAGTTTCTAACTTATCCCTTCCCACCAACCTTGAACATGCCAAACTCCAAAAAAGTCTTCAACTCTTCTGCAGTAGTGAACTCGTTAAAATGCTGAACAAATAGAAACATGAGCTGATAAGTTCTTTTCGATTCCCTATAATATACATCTGACATCATGAAGTCATAGAACATAACCCTTCGAAATACCACATCTGTACCAACCATGATACCATTCTAAACTAATGTCATTCACCTGCTCATAGTCTGTATTCCTCTATCCCTTGTCTGATTCACTTTTCTGTCCAAATATCTCATAAATATTGCTATCGTATTTGCTTCCACAATCCTCCTTGCCAATGCTTTGCTACCACCTTCTGTGTAAAAAAATGTCTGGCATATCTCCTTTAAACTTTGCCCCTGTCATCTTAAACCTCTGCTACATAGAACATAGAACATAGAACATAGAAGAATACAACGCAGTACAGACCCTTCAGCCCTCGATGTTGCGCCGATCCAAGCCCACCTAACCTACACTAGCCCACTATCCTCCATATGCCTATCCAATGCTCACTTAAATGCCCATAATGAGGGAGAGTCCACCACTGCTACTGGCAGGGCATTCCATGAACTCATGACTCGCTGAGTAAAGAACCTACCTCTAACATCTGTCCTATACCTACCACCCCTTAATTTAAAGCTATGCCCCCTCGTAATAGCTGACTCCATACGTGGAAAAAGGTTCTCACGGTCAACCCTATCTAAACCCCTAATCATCTTGTACACCTCTACCAAGTCACCCCCAAACCCTCTTTTCTCCAATGAAAACAGCCCCAAGTGCCTCAGCCTTTCCTCATACAATCTTCCTACCATACCAGGCAACATCCAGGTAAACCTCCTCTGCACCCGTTCCAGTGCCCCACATCCTTCCTATTGTATGGCGAACAAAACTGCACACAATACTCCAGATGCGACCGCACCAGAGTCTTATACAACTGCAACATGACCCCAGTACTCCGGAACTCAATTCCTCTACCAATAAAAGCCAGTACGCCATATGCCTTCCTCACCCCACTGTATTTAGCAACACTGTAGGAAGACAGAGAAGAAATTGTGGTTGTCCTGGTTGGCACTTTTGCATCATCGCTGGCCAACTGATAAGGTCAAGGAGGACTGGAGGTTAACGAATGCTGTGCCCTAATTCAAGAAGGGCTACAAAAAACCTCTGAGAACTATAGACCAATAAACCTAAAATCTAGTAGGTAGGTTACTTGACAAGGTTCTGAGAGATAAGATATCCATGCATTTGGAAAGACACTGTGTGTTTATGAATAAAATCAGAGCGGTACTGGAAATCACAGCAGTTTCGGAGCATGAAATCACTGTTTTGGGCAAAAGCCATTCATCAAAGTCAGCATGGCTTTGTGCCTGGAAGATAATGGCTCACAAATTTGTTTGTGTTCTTTCATGAAGTGACAAGCAATGGTATACGTAGTCTATATGGATTTCAGTAAAACCTTCAATCCGTTTCCACATGGTACGCTGCTCTGGAAGGTTAGATTGCATAGAATTAAGGGGGAGGTGGCAAACTGGATACAAAATTGGCTTGATTGTGGGAAGCAGAGAGTAATACTGGAAGGATGATTGTCAGACTGGAGGCCTGTGACTAGGAGAATGCCTCAAGGGTTGGTGCTGGGACCACTACATATTTCATATATCTATGATTTAGAAGCGAATGTTCAGGCATGATTTATAAGTTTGAAGATGACACTAAAATGGGCAGCATCATGGGGAGTGAGGAAGGTTATCAGAAATTTCAGAAATTACAGCACTACGTTGATCAGCTGGGGAAGTGGGCTGAAAAATGGCAAACGGATGTTAATACAGATCAGTGTAAGTTCTTGCATTTTTGAAAGTCAAATCAAGGTCAGAGTTTCATGGTGATTGTTTGGGTCATAGAGAATGCAGTGGAACAGAGATACCTTGGAATTCAGGTGCATCGTTCTCTGAAAGTCGATTCAGAGGTAGACAGGACAGTGAAGAAAGCTTTTGGCACACTGGCCTTCATCAGTCAGAGCAC
>NC_057711.1:95141985-95180351 GCF_004010195.1 Chiloscyllium plagiosum | reverse complement strand
TGCTCCCCCTCCAGGACCCGGAAAACATGATCAGAGACATCACGTACCCTTGCACCTGGGAGGCAACATACCAAACGTGAGTCTCTCTCGTTCCCACAAAACCGCCTATCTGTGCCCCGAACTATCGAGTCCCCAATTACTATTGCTCTGCTCTTCTCCATCCTTCCCTTCTGAGTAACGGGAACAGGCTCCGTGCCAGAGACCTGAGCCCCGTTACTTACCCCTGGTAAGTCGTCCCCCCCACAAGTATCCAGAACGGTAGACTTGTTCTTGAGGGGAACGACCGCAGGGGGTCCCTGCACTGGCTGCTTCCTCCCAGTCCCCCTCACTGTCACCCATCTATCTGCCATCTTTGGAGTGACTACTTCCCTAAAGCTCTGATCTATGACCCCCTCTGCCTCCCGAATGATCCTAAGTTCATCCAACTCCAGCTCCAGTTCCCTAACACAGTCTTGGAGGAGCTGGAGATGGGTGCACTTCCTGCAAGTGTAATCAGCAGCGACGTCCATGGCATCCCTCACCTCAAACATGTTGCAAGAGGAACATTGCACTGCCTTCACTGCCATCCCTCTGAAAGTAACCTTTTTTAAAAAAATTGGGTCTAAAGAATACAACAAGCAAAATGCAGCACTTACCTACTTACCACAACGGGTCTTATTATTTAGGTGGGAGACACTACCTCTGTAGTACCTCTGGTTCTTCTCCTGCGCGCTTTTAAAGGGAAAAAACCTACCCAGGTAAGCTTACGCTCTACCTGCTTCCGGGTCCTGGCTGCCCCTCTGGTCTCCGTCACTTCCCCCTGCTGCTCCCGCTCTTTCTGTGAAGAGAAAACAAAACACCGCTGCCTGCTACCGGTAAGTAATTTTAAAACAAACTGTCTTACCTTAGCTGCTGCTCGCACTCAAAGTGACCGTTGGCATCGAAGGGTGAGTATTTATACTCACTGCTTTCCTTCCCGGCTGCCCCTCTGGTCTTCGTCACTTCTCCCTGCTGCTCCCGCTCTTTCTAGCTACCGAGTATTTCACATTTCCAACCCACGAAAAAAACACTGACTATCCACCCTATCCATTCCTTTCGTACTTTTATGTACTCTCAAGTTACACCTGAACCTCCAAAGCTGTAATGAAATTGTACAACCTCTCTTTATGGCTAATACACTCTAATTTTGACACCATCTTGGTAAATCTCTCCTCAACCTCTTCAAGGCTGTCAGATCCATCCTATAGTGTGGCAACCAGAACTGCACACAATACTCCAAATGTGTCCTGTCTAAAGTCTTATACAACCACAACATAACTTGTGAACTTCTAAGCTCAGTGTTCCAACCAATGAAGGCAAACCCACTGTAGATCATCTTTACCCTCATCCACTTGTGTTGCCACTTTCAGAGATTGGGCTTGTACCTCAAGATGCCTCTGTATATTAATGCTCCGAAGGATTTGGCCATTTACTGTATACATTCCTCTTGCATTTGACCTCCCAAAATGTGGACTAGATTAAACTCCAACTGCCATTTCACTAGATGGCATAGAACATAGAACATTACAGCACAGTACAGGCACTTCGGCTGTCAATATTGCACCGACAAGTGGAACCAATCTGAGGCCCATTTATCCAAACTCTTCCATTCTCATCCAAATGTCCGTTTAAATGCCCTTGAAATTGGTGAGTCTACTAAGGTTGCAGGCAGTGTGTTCCATGCCCCTACTACTCTCTGAGTAAAAAAACTACCTCTGACATCTGTCCTACATCTATCACCCCTCAATTTAAACCTATGTCCCCTCGTGTTAGTCATCACATCCGAGGAAAAAGGCTTGCACTGTCCAACCTATCTACCTGTCTGATTATCTTTTATGTCTCAATTAAGTCCCCTCTCAACCTACTTCTCTCTAACAAAAACAGCCTCAAGTCCCTCAGCCTTTCCTTGTAAGACGTTCCCTCCATACCAGGCAACATCCTAGTAAATCTCCTCTGAAACCTTTCCAAAGCATCCACATCTTTCCTATAACGTGATGACCAGCACTGTACACAATACTCCAAATGTGGCCACATATTTTGTATAGCCGCAGCATGACCTCGTGGCTCCAAAACTCAATTCCTTCACCAATAAAAGCTAACAGACCAAATGCCTTCTTAACAACCCTATCAACCTGGGTGGCAACTTTCAGGGATCTATGTACCTGGACACCCAGATTTCTCTTCTCATCTACACTACCAAGAATCTTACCATTAGCCCAGCACTCTGTATTCCTGTTACTCCTACCAAAGTGAATCATCTCAAACTTTTCCTCATTAAACTCCATTTGCCCCATCTCAGGCCAGCTCTGCAGCTTATCTATGTCTCTCTGTAACCTAAAACATCCTTCAAAACTATCCATAACTCTACCGACCTTAGTGTCATCCGCAAATTTACTAACTCATCCTTCTATGCCTTCATCCAGGCCATTTATATAAATGACAAACAACAGTGGCCCCAAAACAGATCCTTGTGGTACACCATTATTAACTGAACTCCAGGATGAATATTTCCCATCAACCATCACCTTCTTCCAGTGATCCAAACTGATCCAAACTGCTAAATCACCCTCAATCCCATACCTCCATATTTTGTGCAATAACCACTGTGGGGAACCTTATCCAATGCCTTACTGAAATCCATATACACCACATCAACTGTTTTTCCCTCATCTACATGTTTGGTCACCTTCTCAAAGAACTCAATAAGGTTTGTGAGGCACAACCGATCCTTCATAAAACCATGTTGATGATCCCTAATCAACTTATTCATCTCTAGATGATTATAAATCCTATTCTTTTCCAATACTTTACTCGCAACTGAAGATTTATAATTTCCAGGATTGTCGCTACTCCCCTTCTTGAACAATGGAACAACATTTGCTATCCTCCAGTCTTCTAGCACGATTCCTGTAGACAATGACAACAAAAAAATCAAAGCCAAAGGCTCGACAATCTCCTCCCTGGACTCCCAGAGAAGGATAAATCCCAGGATAAATCCCAACTGGCCCACGAGTCTTATCTATTTTTACACTTTCCAGAATTGTTAACGCATCTAGTCTAGTAGCCTGTATCTCAGTGTTCTCCTCGACCACATTGTCTTTTTCTAGTGTGAATACTGATGAAAAGTATTCATTTAGCATTTCCCCGATCTCCTCAGACTCCATGCACAACTTCCCACTTGTATCCTTGATCAGCCCTAATCTTACTCAAGTCACACTTTTATTTCTGATATAACTATAGAAACCTTTAGGGTTTTCCTTGATCCTAACCACCAATGACTTCTCATGTCCCCTCCTGGCTCTTCTCAGCTCTCTCTTTCGGTCTTTCCTGGCTAATTTGTAACTCTCTCAAGCACCCTGAGTCTTCACATCTCATCCTTACATAAGTCTTCTTCTTCCTCTTGACAAGAGATTCAACTTCCTTAGTAAGCCCAGGGCTCCCGTGCTTGACAACTTCTTCCCTGCTTGACCGGAATATACTTATCAAGGACGCGCACTATCACCAAAGTGCTCGCCTACCTCCAAAGCTAACACCTGGCCGGGTTCATTACCCAGTATCAAATCTATTGTGACCTTGCCCCCTATTGGCCTGTCTACATACAGTATCAGGAAACCCTCCTGCATGCATTGGATAAAAACTGACCCATCTAAAGTACTCGAACTGCAATATTGCCAGTCAATATTTGGAAAGTTTAAGACCCCCGTTACAACTACCCTGTTACTCTCACTCCTATCCAGAATTATACAGATCCTGAAAACACAATCTGAGACTTCATGAACCCTGGCACCTAGGAGGCAACACACCAAACATGAGTCTCTCTCATTCCCACAGAACCTCCTCTCCGTCCCCCTAACTATAGAGTGTCCAATGGCTAATGCTTTGCTCCTCTTCCCCCTTCCCCTCTGTGCAACAGGGACAGACTCTGTGACACAGACCGGTTCCCCATTGCTTACCCCAGTTAAATTCCACCCCCATATATATCCCGCATTATCCTTTGACAACTTGTCTCACTATCCTCAGCTCCACCAACTTTCCTGTTGTGTGTAAACTTGCTAATCACACCACTTAAATATTCATCCAAAACATTTATACATATTACAAAACAAAAGTGGTCCCGGGACTGATCCTCGTATTGGACATAGATCGCGAGTGAGAAAAACAATGCTTCACAACTACCTTCTGTCTTCTATGACTAAGCCAATGTTGTATCCAACTTACCAACTCACCATAGATTCAATTAATCTTGCCATGAGGGATCTTGTGAAAAACTTCAATAAAGTTCATACAGACAACTTTCATTGTCCTACCCTCATCAATCATCTTTGTCACTTCCTCCAAAACTCAATCAACTTTGTGAGACAAACACATCCCACATAAAGGCATGCTGACTATCCCTAATAAATCCATTCTTCTCCAAGCACAAACAAATCCTGTCCCTCAGAATCTTCTCCAATAATTCTTACACTGATTTTTACCAGCCTATAATTTCCTGTTGTACTTCTGAATCAAAGGAACAACACTGGTTATTCTCCAGTCTTCTGGGACATCACCTGTGGCTAAAGAGGACACAAAGTTCTCAGTCAAGGCCCTAGCAATCTCCTCCCCATTTGCTCCTTCTTAGTAATGACATGCTCTAGATTATCAACATATCCGTCCTTAAATTTACCATCATCCAATAAACACTTTTTGAAACCAAACCAACATAAAGCACCTCCTGACTTCAAAGTATTTCCTGAAAATTGAAACTGAGCCTTTGGTTAACCGAATGGCAACTGCCTTATGGTAGCAACAATAATATGTGCATATTTTAACATGTGCAGTATTTTGACTGTGTGACCGTCTGAAGCAACCCTGAGGTGTATTATACAATGCGTAACACAATATGCCAGAGCATACTACTGGTATTGTGCTGCTCAGAGGAATTGCATTTGTAAAATTCTAAAAGCATTTGTGGTCAGAAAGAGGTCATTGTCATCTACTGCCGAGATTTTCTTCAGACATCTGTGGTTTTGTTTTTTTTTTGTATTTTTGATGAAACCATCTAGCCATCTAAATACCCCACACAGCTTTAGTATTAACACCAGATGCAAAAACACAGAACAGACTGGCTGAGCCACACTTGGGAAATTTAAATGAGAAGCTTTGCACAGTGCTACGTGATCTGGCAACCGAGCAAACAAATGCTGTTCTGGGGAGCGTGTGAAAGACATATGGTATGCCTTGCTCAGCGTATGCATATTTAATGCGACATGTGTGGACTGATATTTGGTTGTGTAACAGTGTAATGTAGTGAGTCCGACTGCACTGAAAATACTGCTTTGAATAAACAGCATGGGCCTATTTTCTGTAATGTTTACCTCGTCAAATTACCAAAAGTGTCTTGCATCGTTTAAAGTGGCCAACGCCCTAGCTGGGAGACAGTGCGGAATTATATGCAAGAGAGAGCAATAGGTTTTGAAATATCAGCTAAACAATATGTTATCATAAGTAATCTTGCAGTATCCTTGTTCCAAAATGCTTTTCAGTGAGCCATATTTAAGCTCCATTTCTGTGTGAATTATTTTGTGGTTGTGGTTCTGCATCCAGTTCTCATCAGTTGTCTCTTGCATTAACTGCAGGTTATTTGCAAATCATGTACTTTCTCTTCCATCTGCCCTCTGTGGAATGTCCATTTTAAAAAACCCTATTATGTATCAAATGATTCCTTAAGAAAGGAAGGAGATATATTTTCATCTCAATTTCCTCCCTCCCTCAATTTTTTGTCAGGTTCAAATCTTTGCAACATGGTCGCAAATAAGGCCTTTCCCTTTTCTTTCAGTGGGGCTATTGAGGTCTGATCTCTCTGTGATTCAATTTTCTCTTGAGTAAGCCCTCATTGGGATAAATTATCCTTGTCATCTAGTTGTTTTCAACTTTATCAAGCATCTCTCTCACTATTACTGGACAGTTGAATCGAGTAGATTGCTCTTTCTAAAAGATAGATGAAGCTGTTTCCAACTGGAAAAGAAAGAAAAACAAGAGGACATAGTTTTAAAGTGATGCATTAATAAAGGAATGGGTGATGTGAGAAAACAACTTTTTCACTTAGCAAGAGTTAGGGTATAGAATGCACAGCCTGGAATGTAGTGAAGGCAAATTCAATTGAGGCATTCAAGAGGGCATTGGATTGTTTTGGACAGTAATGGTGTGCAGGAAAAGGCACGAGATTGGCACTTGATAGTAGAGACACTGTAATAACTCTGTGATTGCGAAGGGAAGAAGAGAGAGGACTTTCAAGTCAGGATACTAACTGCACTGTAAAATGGCATGAGATGTAATCTTTAACTTTATTGCTCTTTGAACAGATACCTATTCAAGTTAAACTCACAGTCATGCCTCTCTAATGAAAGAGCAACCCTAGGATCTTCTGAGACTATGGAAACATTATGACTATGGGCATTATTACATCCTGTCCACTATTTCAAAATTTGTGCAGACTTCACAGTATTGTCTCAGTTGACAATTCAAGCATATGTTGCAGGAATGAGATGGATGAGAAGGAAATATAATATCAAGACAGAAAGCATGGTTTTTAGAGTATAATGCAGAACTTCCAGTGTAACAAACGAATGAGGGAGAGAGACAATTAATTTGAAGCTAAACCTCAAATTTTCCATTTTCTAGACAAATTACTTGACTAGTAACATGGTCTCTTAAAAAGGAAGCACTTCCGCCCTCACCCCCACCCTTCCAAGATAGCAACAGGTTCTGACAATACATTGAAGCTATCTGATGAATTTAATTGCAAAAGCAACTTCAGCAATGTTGCATTGGCCTTTCAATATTGATCTAAACCCTATAATACCATCCTATCTATTTCAGATCTTTCATTTAAAAACATAGTACAGTTGTTTATGATTAAAGTTTGAATTCACTCTGAATATTTATCTGTTTGTAATCAATACAAATGCTTACAAATAGTTCTCACTAGTGACAGACTATTGTTACAATTTATATACAATGCACTTATGGCCTTGCACTTTCGTGAATTAAAAACCAACATTAAATTCTGAGCATTTACACTATGTATAAGAGTTGTGACCTGAATCTCCCTGTGCTGTTGATGAGATCTTTGACTTCATACTGTATAGCCCTCTTCTTCTAAGATGCAGTCTGCACCAAGCCACAATCCTGATAATCAGTCTCTTTTCAGTTCCTGTTGTCACAGGTTCCCCAGCTTTGCCTCCAGTTAAATCTTGTCTGTCTCACATCCAAATGCAGGCTGTTGTACCCCTGTGCTTGCCAAGATCTGACTGTTACTAACAATGAAGTTTTCAGAGAAAAATGGTGAGACAGATTGCAAACTCAAAGAAATGAATAGAGCTGTAATTAAGTTTTCTCATAGTGAGATACGGAGGAACAGGTTACAGTGTGAAAATAATATCTGTCTTTTGTCTGAACATATACAGAAAGGAACTTACAGGCCATAGCTGCACAGAATAATACTTGATGGAACAGTATTGAAAATATTACTTTTGTGACGATGCTTTTTGGAATGCAGAAGCTAGGTTGATTTTTTAAACTAAAATAGAATAGTAGGTTACTCTGAACATCAACTTTGAATATCTACTTTTTTTTAACTTTTTACTTGTTGGGACACTCTCATTTCAATCTGAGTTTTGAATAATACTGTACCACTATCAAAGGCTGTTAGGCAGTAACCAAACTAAATTATACCCAGTGTAAAAGATGCAATAATCTAGATTCACTCTTTTTCTTTATTCAGACAACCAATATTCATTGAAATAAATTGAAGAGGAATGTAAGAAACAGTAAACTAGGCATTGTTTCACCCTTAACAGAGCTGGCTATGGTCAGTGGAGATTCTGTATGTATACAATTGTGTAGCAGAAATGTTTTACAAGTGTGTGATTGTTTATCAAGTGGACATCACAGATTGCAAACACCTCTTTCTAACATCTCCTGATAGACCTTTAAGATGTGTGGTTAAAAGGATCGAATTGGGGGGAGTGGGGAATGGGAAGTCACATTACGTACAGTGAAAAAGAAGAACTAAATTAAAATCATTCTCCAGCATTCTCAACTTTCTATGTGTCAAGGAAGATATACAAATGTGCCCCATTATCTTGGACACATACTCATTTTTACTTCTGGTGTTAGGATTCCACAATATGATTTTTGAAATCTTTTTTCCTCAATTTTATCTCCACTAAACTCAATGGGGTGAGTAGAAAGCAGCTGGCCCTCTTAGTAGAAGAGTAAAGCACAAGGGGACATAATTTTCAAGAGAAAGGAAAGAGATTTGGATTGAATACTGAGGAAAACCCTTCTCACTCGGAGGGAGGATAGTTGAGGTGGAACCCTCACAAGCTTTAAAAAGTATTTGACGGGCTGATGGATCTCTTCTGTTCTGTATGATTCTGTGATTCCTTTTTGTGCTAGACACTGCCCAATTTACTTTCTCTCTTTGCTCTTGTGCGCATTTGGTGATGCTTTTTATTATTTTTCTCAATATTGGCAAGTAATAACATTTATTTATTTTTCAATCAGATGTTCTTATATTTAGCTCTTTAATTGATGTGTTATTTTAAGTGATGTGTGATATAGCTGTGTGTTAAAAAGAATTGTGCCTTTATTACAAGAGGATTAAGAACAGTGAAGCCAATTCATCTCTCCTCACCTGGTAGGAACATCTTACAGGAATTATGAAAATTATTGCAACATTATACTGTTATTTAATGACTAACTTTTCAGTCAACCAAACTAAAATGTAATAATATATAGTGTGGATAACAAAGGAGGATGATGCAAAATTTAAATATCTCTATCAAGAGGCCAATCAGTCATGTCATAATTAAAGTTTCCAGTGAGTCCATAGTAACAATAAACTGGTTCATCATATCTGGTACTGGCTAGTGTAGCTTTTTAAATTATGGGATTTTCAAGCCTCTTGAGTTTGGTCTCTTGCATCTGGAATATATAGTTCTTGAGTGGCGAATGTTAAAATAACTTTATTATGTTAATAGAGGATTTCATAGACCACTTAGACGCCTATTCAGCTGTAACTTCTTAGCCATAACTTGTTGAATTTCCTCCTCAAATCTTTCCACCTCTCCACTTTTATTTCCTTCTTTAAGATACTCCTTAAGCCTCTACAACCAAGCTCTGACTCATCTTAATTTATCTTAATGTAATATATGTCAAATTCTGTTGGGTAATAATCTGGTGAGATATACTTGGGGGTTCTTCCTGGTATACTAGCCAAGATTTAGTTCTCAAATGACAGTACAAAACAGATCTAGCCATTACCTCTTTTTTAAACTCTGTTCTTACAGCAAAAGCAGTCAGTGTTTATTTTTTTCTAGTGGCCTCTATTCTATCAGGTTGGCAATCTTGTGTATGTCTGGCAACATCCTTGGATTTCTCCAGATATTCCATCTGGATTTCTCCTGTTTAATCAATGAATGTTGTATTTGTGGATAGCAGGTGTTCATCATACTCTTGATATAAAGCAGGGTTTGAACTTGCAAAAGGGAAAAAACAATCCTAGCAAGATCGCCTATCATTCTCAGGACTTGGGCAGAATGCATATAAATCTGTCAGTAAATATCAGGAGTGCATGTGCTGTGTCCCTAATCTGATCTGAGTCTTAGGCTTTTCACTTCTGAGTGTCAGAAGCTACTGCAACCTCTGCCAAATCTGGAACATAAATGTCTCTGGTGCTTTGCTACAGCATGGCTACCTGCCCAAATTATATCAACTACTCCATCCCCAAGAATTAGATTAGCCGATGCCACAGACAGACTTCCTGACTTGCATTTCCAACAGTGTTGCTTGCTGTGAATAATCTCTGTAGTCAGTTGTTCATTGGTTCAAGAGTTGGTTTGCAATGTCAGAATCCTACTCACATGCAGACCAGCCTTTAAGTAACCTAGCAGCATGATTGCTGTTATGACTATTATTTTCACTCACTGGAAGAACAGGTGGGTTGCACATAATTTCACTGCCATTGGTTAAAATCATTGACAGTAAGAAAACAAAAAAAAAAGTATTTTAAAAAAGAGTCCCAGGCTGGAGCTCAGCCAAATGTATTGTGGTACTGAGGAATGTTAAAGAACCTGTCCGCTTTGAGATTTCAAGAAAGGAGACTTTGAAGTACATAAATTAACACCAGGTTGTAATCTTAAAGGAAGACAAAAAAAAGTTAACTGATTCTCAAATAATACACAATGGTTTTAAAAAAAATGAAATAGATAGTTACAAATTGAATCAATAGCATAAATGAAACTGATGGTTAGAAAAGCCAAAATGTTAACAGCAAAATGAGAAAATAAAGAAATGAAAAACAAATGAACAATTTGAGGTCCAAAAGGGGTATAATTTGAGGAAATGTTTTGTAATCACAGCCAGCTGGATTCAATTACTTTCACTCATGTTATGGAAGAATTACTTTCATGAAATAGCATTTACAAACCTTTTATTTTTCTGTGGAATGGATGAAGAACAACGAAAAGAACCATTCATCATTTCCATCCGATGCAACGATTCTACTTTGAAACCAGTTCAAGGCCCAGACTGAGAGATTTTGAAAATAGATCCCTATGTTTGTTTTAAAACTGTACAGATCAACAACATTATTGCTCAGAAAGATTACTTTTGTTATAAACTCAAAATGTTCATATATATTTTTAATTGGAGCAAAATGACCTGCTTCCTTATTCTCAGCATAGCTAGGTAAATTTCTTGCATATATATGATCTAAGGATAATTTCTTGAAGTAATATTTTCTAAAGTCAATTGAAAGCAAGCTATTCAAGACTTGGTAATGTGAAACATGACACGGCTCCATTGTAAAAGTGTTTCCAGTGAGTGTAGATCATAACATGATTGAATTTCATATTTAATTTGAGACAGAGTAAGTGGGTTTAAGAGCAGTGTTTAAAAATTAAATAAAGTCAGTTTTCGGTGTGAAGACAAAGCTGGCTAAAGTGAACTTGGAGGTAACACGTTAGATCATAATCAGGTTAGCTTTGAGTGTTGAGATTACCTGATGTTACTGCTTCTGCCCAGCAACTAATAGCAGCCCTTGGAGTGGACATTACCAGGAGGCAGCAGTGCCATGTCTTCCTCAGCATTGTCGTTGGGGAATGACAGGGAAACAAAGTTGTTCCCCTGCTAATAGGTGCTAAACTGGTGACAATGGCACAACCTGTTGCCATGAAGATATCCATAATAAGCAGCAGAGACACAGTGCAGATTTCATATCCTCTTGTCCTTCAGGGAACGGAAGTACATGGTGACCATGCTGCAAGAAACCTACACCATTTCAAGACATAAAGCCACATGATTCCTGGAGTGGCAGGGAGACGTCTACGTGAGGTCACCCATCCTCTAACTCAGGCAGGGTGGTTATCTCAGTGCTATCTTGAAGGGTCAAGAAACATGTGCCGGGCCATTTGCTCCAACTCACGGTTTGGTTTGGGGATGCAGTGCTTCACTTTGTGAATATATGTTAGGACCTGGGCAGATGTGCTGTTCAACGAAGTGTCTAGTCACCTAGGCTCCATCGATGTAGGCAACGTCATTCTCCTTGGTGAAGATTTTAATTACATCCTCAAGAGAAAAGATGGTAAAGGTGGCCAGATGAGCTCAGCATCGATGGCGATGTTGAGGGACTTATTAGGTCATACGACTTGGTAGATGTCTAGTGGAATCTCCATCCTAACTCCATCAACTCAGTTAAAAATCACACAACACCAGGTTATAGTCCAACAGATTTAGTTGGATGTACTAGCCTTCAGAGCACTGTTCCTTCATCAGGTAGTTGTCACAACCTGGTGTTGTGTGATTTTTAACTTTGTACACCCCGGCATCTCCAAACCATCGACTCAGCTTTATGAAACTTGGAGTAACAGCATTCAGAATTGATTGCCTCTACATTTCGAGGGCATACACCTTCTGCATTTTGACGGTGAAAACGCAGCAGGTGCATTCCCCGATTGCAATCTAGCGTGACCAGAATTGGTTCCATTCTGTGTCACAGTGAGGTCAGCGTATTGGCACTCTAACAACCTGCTGCTAGAGGATGAGCATTTCCAGGACATGTTCCATCACTTCAGGGCCAGCTGGACAAGGAAGAAGGGAATTTTCCCCTTACTGAGGCTGTGGTGGACTGTGGGCAAGGCTCATATTTGGGTCCTCTGTCAACAGTAGGTGTAGGGGTCATAAAAAGGGAAAGAAATCCAAATTGAGGAGTTTGAAAAGCAAGTGGAAATGGCTTCAGAAATCTGAAGCTCTAAGAGACTTAGGAGTCTTAGTTCAGAATTCTCTTAAGTTTGATTGCAGGTTCACCTGACAGAAAGGAAGGGAAATTCGGTATTAATATTCATGTTGAGAGGACCAAAATACAAAAGTGGGACATACTGCTGAGGCTGTGTAAGACTCTGGACAGATTGCATTTGGAATATTGTGAGCAGTTTTGGTCTCTGTATCTGAGGAAGGATGTGTTGGCCTTGGAGGGTGCCCAGAGGATGATCATATGAATGATCCTTGGGGATGAAGAGCTTGATATATGAGAAGCTGTTGAAGATTCTGATTCTGTACTCAGTGGAGCTTAGATCAGGGGGAATCTCATTGGAACTTATAGAATATTGCAAGACCTGGATAGAGTGGATGTGGAGAAGATGTTTCTAGTAGTAGGCGAGACTAGGACTTGGGGTTCAGATTCAGAACAGCCTCAGTGAAGGGATGCTCCTTTACAACTAAGATGAAGAGGAATTTCTTCAGCCAGAGTGTGGTGAATTTGTGGAACTCATTATTTCAGAAAGCTGTGGAAGCCAAGTCATTGAGTGTATCTAAGATAGAGATGGATATTTTCTTGATTAAGAAGGAGACCAAAGCTTCTGAAGAGATGGCAGGAAAATCAAGTTGAGAAACATAGCCACGATCAAATGGTGGTATAGACTTGATGGGCTGAATGGCCACATTCTGCTCCAGAGGGATACAGATAGATTAAGTGAGTAGACTAAAACTGGCAGATGGTGTATAATGCCAGATGATGCAAACTTGCCAACTTGGGTAGCAAGGTTCAAGAAATAATGTAATATTTAAATGGAGAGAGATATGGGACTCTGAGATACAGAGGATCTAGGTGTCCTTGTACATGTATTACAAAATATTAGTATACAGATATAGCAAGTGATTAAGAAAACAAATGCAAGGAATTTTTTGTTGAAAGATAAATTTCATACACAACTACTGACATTTTGTTACAGTTATACAGAGCATTATTGAGGTCACATCTGGTGTACTGTACAGTTTTGGTCTCCTTACTGAAGAAATAAAATGATTACATGCAAAGCAGTTCAGAACAGGTTTCTCAATAACTTGGATGAGGAGATAATTTTGTGAGGAAAAGGTAGTCAGTTTGGACCTGTATCCATTGGAGTTTAGAAAAACTGGGTGAATTTAGAAGAAAGCAAGCCTATTGAAATATAAGATTCTGAGGGGACTTGACAGTCAAAGGATGTTTGGGAATGGACAGGAAATAGAGTTAAGGCTACAGTCAGATCAGTCATTATCCTACCTTTATCATACCAATGGAGCTTGCTGAAGGGGTTGGATGGCCTACTCCTGCTCCTAATGCATATATCCATATACTTGAAAGGAAGGTGAAGTTTCCCAATTATTTCATACACTGGAATTCTTTCTTGGTTCTCAAGTGCTCGGAACTCTTCCAATTCCTGTTCGTGAGTTAGAATCCACACAGTGGTATTGCAATGTTGTGCACAATCTATCTGTGTCAACTCTACATGTGAAAACCCGAAGTCAGGGCTAAATCTGTGCAGGGGACTGTGAATAAGAGGAAATTTCACTCTATCTGGTTTTATGTCAATTCAGCCCTTGACAACTCAATTCAAAATATTAAACAACTCAAAGGAAAGAGGCAACTGTAATGTTGTGGATCCAACTTCTTGTTTACTGGGCTGGCTAACTTAGGGTGAAAAATGAATGTATCTGCATTAGACTGTTTAGGAGTTAATAATTATGAAAGGCAAGAAGGGAATGGCAGTCTCAGAAATACAGTGCAGCACATTATTCTTGTGAGATACAAATAACATTTCTGTCCCATCCTTGGGAATCTCCAAGGATGTTTTCGTTAGACACGTCTGCTCCATATCCCCTCAAATATATTGGTCCCAGCACCAACCAATTCCAACCTAAAATACCACTAGTTTCCTATTTATGTCACAGGGCTTTTGATACTCATATTGGAAGTGGCAACCATTTGAAAAGGCACTGTTGGGGTTTGTGTAGTGTTATGTTTACCAGACCCATTGAGATTTTTCACAACCTTGTTAATGCCAGCTGAATTAAGGGAAAAATTGGCCCAAGTAGGTTTACTATTAATGTGATACTTTGCACCAGTATTTGCACTAATAAACAAAATGCACCTGCTATATTTTATGCAGCCATTCCCACCATTCAGAACCTAAACAGAAGGTTTAACAAAGCTTGCTTTACTACCCTGCACAAGGGACATTTTACACTTCAACCACAAGCATGCACATTTTTAGCCAGTATAAGTAAAGTGGTTGAGTGCTGCAATAATTAACAATAAATGGAAATCCCTAAATAAGTTACCAATATGAAGCCAGAAATTTTAGTCTTGGATTCTAAAACTATTGGGAGAATTATCCAAGAATTATTCAATTATAAAGCACAACTAATTTCCAACTGGAAATGAACACGTTTATTGTTAGCTATGCATAATCAGCAAAAGAATCATTAAAAAATAAACAGTGAGCATGAGTCATGGCAGAATTTTCTAAAAGGAAGGCTAGCCTTCACAATAGGTTGACTTACTTCAAATAATATAAATGTTAACAGCTTTACACAAGTGGAAGATTTTAGTCAGAGTGTGTAGCCTGTTGTAGGAAATTCCACAGAGTTTGACAACCTTCAAGCAACTGTGTGTTGAGTACTGAGGGATGACATTTTGAATTTAAATGCACTTAATTCAGAGTGGCATACAGGATGATTACTGGTGACCTCCTGCAGAGATAGCTGGTATATGCCTGTACAAAAGCTATTGTCGTGTTAGGTGAAAAGGGACTGTGGGAAGGAATTGTTTTTCAGTTTTCTTTTGTTTAAACCTTTCTGCACAGGAAAAGGGGAAATGCTCTTTCAGCTCTGAGTATGAAATGTTATATTTCCAGTGGGACAATCAAAGGCAGGACAAAAGGTGCAAGGCCAGTGGTCATTGTTGAAACAGGCTGCTTTTAACAGTTTCATCGCTGTGTAATTGTAAACAGTATTTGTATAAAATCATGTGCTTTTGATGAGCATACCCATGAAGGTTTTAACATGTTGCATTTCTTTTCTGTTCTTTCCTTCCTTTGATCACACCAATCTATTCATGATATATTGACTAAGTGAGAGCAGAGGCCAGGCAAAAAAAAACTGAAAGCTTTTGCCCAAACTGTTTTTCTTATGGTCATTAGCAGATATCTGAGACTGGGGTAAGGCCTTCAGGAATAGAGTTTTGATTTTCTCTGCTATCCTCACAACCAGGTTTGGGAAGTCGATATGTGATGATTCATGAGTAAATCTGTTAATCTGTGCTGTTGATTTCCCAGTTCCTTCATATACTTGATATTGATATCATCAGAGGAGATCTGGGTTTGAGAATAACCCCAAAATTACAGAGCTCCACAGTGTGCATGGAAAATGAAGGGTGGATGATAACGAATAACAGTATTCATAACTACTTAAATGGGTTCAAGATGTAGATTGGCATTCCTGGAAAGAAAATAAGTGGTGTTTATTCTTACGCTTGTATATTTTATATTTTAGGAAGAGATGACCAGCTTCTATTGTTGGAACAAATTTTATTAACAATGCTTTAAAGTATCTACCCTGTGCTTCAACTCTTAACTTCTACTAGTGCCTGTGTGTCTGTTTACTATTCTCCAAGTCCACAACCAACCTTAATTTATCAAGCATAGTGAGCATAGATCTGGTAAACTTATATAATCAAATACAGGACAATTGAACATTATAGCATTCATATTGATCCAACAAAAAAGGAGAGATTTGTTAGAGCTTTGCCTGTCCCTACTAATTCTAATGTGAGTGCTAGTTGACCTGTTCATCATCTTACTAACTATTTCATTCGAGGTTCATTCCAGTGAGTGCACTTTCCACTCTCTCACTCTCATGCACATACCAAGGATATTAACACCATTACTATGTGTGCAAAATAGTCAGCTCTGATGTGCTGCTACCCAAATTTATCTCTCTTTGTTATTGCACATTACACTTAGGCCACATAATTTAAAAGCATGGAGTTAGTTGTCACATTTTCATTGTTGGTACTCAATTGTAATTCACTATCCTAATTTGCTCCCACGATTGTTGTCACTCTAACTATTTGTCCATTTGCCCTGGAAAAGATACAAGAGTTAAATCCTGACCTACTCAAATTAGCCTCTTTATTTTTCACTTTTTTTCACTCAGAGGGTAGTAAACCTGTAGACCTCTCTCCCATACAAGGTTGTGGAGGCCAAATCACAGATTACATTCAAGAAAGATAAATTTCTCAATATTAAAGACATCAAGGTATATTGGAATGGGGGTTGTGGGGGGAATATAGCATTGAGATAGAGGATCATCCCTAGAGAAGCAGGCTTGAAGGGCTGAATGGCCTACTTTTGCTCCTGCTTTCTATTTTACTGTGCTCATACTGGATAGCAGAGCAGGCTCAAGGGGCTTATTGGCCTAATTATTTTCTATATTTCAATGTATTTTTAATGTGTTTAGCTTTTCTAATATAGGGCCTGGGGTTGCTCGGTCTAGATGTATTATTTCCTGATGGATGCTTGACTTTGTCATTCTTGCTTGCATAAATTAAACATACTAAAAGGAAAAGATGGGTATTGTTGCAATTATATATAATATCTATGAGGAAGAGGGGTATGCAAGGTGCTAAAATGTTACTGATGCAAAAATCTCAAAGAAAAGTTTAGCCATTACTCCCAACTCTACATTAAAAGAGCTAAGCACATGTAGCTGTGCATATTGGAGGAAACCTGTGTTTGCAACCTATGTTTACAAGACTTGCTTTCCAGCACTGTGTCCTAGGTATAACATCTGGATCAGATTTAGCACTTCCTGTAAAAATGAAGGCTACCATGAAAATGATGCTTTCATGCTATCAAATTCACCCAAATAATCCAGGAGGTGTACACAATATCAGAGAGTTTATAGTGCAGACATACATCAAGTATGGGTGTAATCAAGCAGAAACAGTAATCCATTTCCTGTATGAGCATGAGAAAAAAAGACAGGAAGGAAAAGACTGGCTGGCCATGAATCGATCTACCTTACCCAACCTCCACTACCACCATAGGCTCCCTCATTATCAATCCATGCCCCACCATCATACCAAGAGAAACAGCAGAATTTTAAAGTGGACTGAGCAACAGGGATTATGACAAGATCTGTGGCAGAATTGGGTGAGAAGTCTAGTGAGGCCCATTTCACCATCAAGATCATCCGGCTCCATCTTTAAAGCTTTTCGTAAGTGGCATAGTATACTCTAAGCTCAGAAATGGCAAGTTGACAATTGATGATTATTAAATGTTAAATGCCTTGATAAACAGCTAAACTCACCGCATTATTATTCAGCCTCCAATTTTACCAAATATGCCAAATAAAATAGAAGTCAAGAAGACTCAGCATCGAAAAAAGATTGGATATCCAGCGGAATCAGCTTGCTACTTGCTCTAAACAATGTCCATATCGGATTCTGGGTGCCAAAATCTCGGAGCACTTCATGAACACCGATCACTTGCACCCAAATCCAAAAATGTTGGCATCTGACATATGCCAACTTCTAAGAATCCTCATGGCACATCTCTCATTCCATTTACAAAATATGTCTGTATGTAAATGCTGCATCTTGAGCTGCACTCAAACAATCATAATGCTGCAGCATGGACACTGCACTCAGAGACATGCACCCAGCTCAGGGACTGGACCAGTCTACCTCCAACATCTTCGCTCACTGTCATAGCGCTCATGTACTCTGAGCCTACCTGGATGTTCACAACATTCCTGTTTTGACTTGCCTTTTTATGCTTTGCCTCATCAGTCAACAATACCAGACTCATATTATTTACTTCGAGGAGAAAGTGAGGACTGCAGATGCTGGAGATCAGAGCTGAAAATGTGTTGCTGGAAAAGCCCTTCTTCGATTCTCCTCCTCCTTGGATGCTGCCTGACCTGCTGCGCTTTTCCAGCAACACATTTTCAGCTTATATTATTTACTGTTTTGCTGCACTGTTAGCACAACACAAAACCAGGAAGCTTGTCATGGTTCCTGTCATGGTCAGCAGGTCCAGTCAAATCAAGGGAGATAGACTTTGTTCAGGGGTCCTGGCACAGTGAGACAAAGACAATCTTCAATACCTGTCCAGGGTCTGCTCAGGGCTGACAAAGTCAGGCTGCTGCTCGTATTGGGGATGAGCACATAAATATCAGGCAGCACAATACCTGTTTTGATTTCTGCAAATCGTGGGTTGAATTCCTCCTGGAATGAGGTAGACAGGTATTACAAGAGATGAAATTGGTGGCACACCTGTTGCTCTTGGTGTAGATAGGGAGGTATCCTGAGTGTGTGAGTGGCCAGCACAGAGTGCATACAGGGTAAAAAATCAGGTTTGAGGGTTGGTGAGAGTAAATAATGGAAGATTTTGAAGGCATTAGTAAGAGTAGTAGAACATGATTCTTGGTGCAAAATGGGTGCAGTAGCAGCCACTGAGTGAGTGTGAGGTACCACAGAGGAAATAGTGACATTTTTGCTGTCAGGGTGATGAAGTTCATTTATCTTCTTCCTATAGTGTTGTGCATTCCTCCAAATGGTTGAGAGTACACTGACCTGGGTGGCAACCTTGACCAAGCTGGTCATGAGTGAATAAGGAAGTATTACCTCTGTACCAATTATTAAAGCAGGACCTCCAGGATCTTGCCCACACAATGGGATGTCATTTTCTACATGTCCAGGGCAAACGTCAGGTATCAAGTAGCTCTGGACTGACAGCCATGACAGTTGTTTCAAGATGGCATAGCCTCAGGGATGCTGGTGAATGTAGGAATATCTGATGAGTGATGAATTGCTATGGCAATGGCATGTAGTAAAATAGGGCAGAAATTGAGTGTAAGAGATGGCATGGGGTCAGTGTCTGTAGTTACAGCTGTAATGTTGGTAAGATACCTCATACAAACTTGTTAGTTCTGTGACAGCAATTCCTCCAAAAATCTCAATGCAAGTCAAACTAGACCAATGAAAGCATAAGATTCAGCCCATTGATTTAGAAAAGTGTAAATATATCCACTTCACCCATTACAACCACAGACCATCAAATTCAGGCCAGATCACATGAACTGAATCTTATCTGTAAGATCTCTTACCTTCTTTGTGCTGCAATCTCTGGCCTCCATATGGAGGCTACTGAAAAAATTGACAATGTAACATGGTCCCCTCCAATATCAGGTGTTGTAGATGCCATCCATGTGGGTAACAGAGCTCCTCATAACAACCTCAAAGATTAATGAACAAAACTTAATTGTGCTGTTAATGGTGTACAACCTCAGGTACATCATTAAGCACAAAATGGTGGTAATGCAGCTGCCATATTGATCGAATATGTAGCTACTCTTTGAACCCTTGTTAGTTAAAGGAGAGCAAACACTGGGCTTAAAGAAAAAAAGGCAATTTTTCATTAAAACCTTTTGGAAAAACTCTAAAGATAAATCTGTTTACAATTCTTTAACTGCCACCTCAACCTTCAAGAAAAAGTATACATGAGAAGATGATTGCAACTGCCAGTTAGATTGAATAGTATGCTCCAGAAGCTGTGAAAGTTCCCAAACTAGGTTAGTGTCATTAACATACAAAAGCATGCAAAAAGGAGTAATGACATGGAGGTGCCAGTGTTGGACTGGAGTGGACAAAGTTAAAAATCACACAACACCAGGATATAGTCCAAAAGTTTATTTTGAAGCACTAGCTTTCGAAGCGCTGCTCCTTCATCAGGTGGTTGTGGAGGTTAAGATCATGCTCACAAAAAAAGAGTAATATTTAGAATATTTAGAATAGGTTCAAGAGAACTGGGTTATTGCATTGACTCAGTTGACATGAAAGTTTTTACTGGAGCCTTTGGTTCTCCTCTTTTCGTGCACCTTTAGTATTGAAAGATACAGTTTCGTCTTCATTCCTTTGAAATGCCATTGTGAACAATTAATCTGGCTATGGTAAGCAACAACCCTTTAAGAGATGATCATGTTTTTTTTTGTCTTCCCCAGATAACTGCATGACAGATTAAAATGTTGATGCAAACTTTTCCCATGTTAGTTTATCCAAACTATAGGGAAAGACTCCCATTCCTGCAGCCCTTCTTTGTGAACTGTGAATATGAATAAACCTATACCGCTTGCTAATCCAGCTTGCCTCTCAAAATGATATGCCTGAATTATTTGTGAATACAATGATTGGATATCTAAGCTGATAGATGATCCGGCCTTAAATATTTCTGATATTTTTGCATCACTTCTTTCTGTTCCCTCAGATTTTAAAGAGCTTGTACTACTGCTTTCAGCTAATTTGGTGTCACACAAATCCATTTCTGACCTTCAAATGAATCTGAAAATTCATCTGCAGAGACATGCAGATATGGAATTACAGTTAAGACTGGAGCTTATTGTGGTTTGAATGTGGTCTGCTTTGGAACAACAGCCAGATTTTGTTTTGTGAACTGGTAGTATGCTACATTGGGTGGTCTGTTGTTTTATGTGGCCAACATCTTGAATGAGCTTTGGGACTGTATTTTGTGAGTATATCATTAAACATTACTGAGGTGAAATTCTGGTCTTCTTGCTGATCTTGGCTAAAACAAACTTTGCAAAAATGCAGTGGAACATTCCCTCTCATTCACACCTATTATTTCACTGAAATTATTGACAGCAGTATGGTGAGCTTTATGAAAATCATACCAGAAGATTTGTGATATGTTTGTAGTCAGGCTGACACTTAGCGAATAAAAATGGACCAATAAAATTTTGAAAATACATTTTTGTTGAAGTTTATGGGGAGCAAGAGGTGAATTTATATTCTCACAGGGTGCTGAAGAAATGAAAGATTTTAGTTCAATGACAGGATCAAGATTTCAGAAACCCACATGCAGTTGATAACTCTGCCATTTCTCATGCACTATTGATTTTTCTCATTTTCAGCATTGCTAACATGCACTGTCAAATGAAAGATGGTCAGTCTGATCTTTCTGAATCATTGTTTTCTAAACAGTAATGAACCATTTTGATAAGTTAAGCTGCAGGAAAAATTAATTTCAGTTGACTAATCTTAGCAAGCAAAACGGTGGTTTTGAGCTGAGTCGGTAACATGATTGCTGACCTTGACAGAATTGATATGTATCAATGCATGTAAAGAACGACATTTAGTTCTTTCCAGTATGAGTTGTCATTTTAAAAAAAATCACGAGACCATGGGTATCACTGTCTCGGCCAGCATTTATTGCCTATTTCTAGCTGCTGTCTTGAATTGCTGTAGTCCATGTGCTGTAGGTATTCTCACAATGCTGAAAGGGAAGGAGGTCCAAAATTTTGAACCAGAAATACTGAAAGAATGGCAATATATTTCCAAATCAGGATGGTGAGTAGTGTCGGTAGCAAGTGGTTATGTTGTCATGTATCTCATGTCCTTGTCCTTCTAGATGTAAGTTGTAATGGACTTGGAAAGTGCTGTCGAAGGAATGTTGATGGATTTCTGCAGTACATCTTGGAGCTGATAAAATATGCTGCTACTGAACATCAATAGTTTTGGAAATGCATTGTTGTGGGCATGGTGCCATCAAGGGGCTGTTTTGTCTTACATAGTGTCAAGCTTTTTGAGTATTGTTGGAGCTACGCTCATTCACAAAAGATGGATGTATTCAATCACTGACCACTCCTGACTTGTGCTTGCAGAGGGTGAAAAGGCTTTTGGGAATCAGGAAGTGGATTACTCACTGTATATTCTGAGCTTCTGATCTTGTAGCCACTATATTCATTTGGCAAGTCCAGTTCAGTTTCTGGTCAATGGTAACCCCTTGGATATTCATAATGAGAGACTCAGTGATAGTGAGGATTAGATTAGGTTACTTACAATGTGGAAACAGGCCCTTTGGCCCAACAAGTCCACACCGATCCGCCGAAGCGTAACCCACCCATACCCCTACATTTACCCCTTCACCTAACACTACGGGCAATTTAGCATGGCCAATTCACCTAACCTGCATATCTTTGGACTGTGGGAGGAAACTGGAGCACCCGGAGGAAACCCACGTAGACACGGGGAGAATGTGCAAACTCCACACAGTCGCCTGAGGCGAGAATTGAACCCGGGTCTCTGGCGCTGTGAGGCAGCAGTGCTAACCACTGTACCACCTATTAGATTACTTACAGTGTGGAAACAGGCCCTTCAGCCCAACAAGTCCACACCAACCCATCGAAGCGCAACCCACCCAGACCCATTCCCCTACATTTCACCTAACACTACGAGCAATTTAGCATGGTTAATTCACCTAACCTGCACATTTTTGGACTGTGGGAGGAAACCGGAGCACCCAGAGGATACCCACACAGACACAGGGAGGATGTGCAAACTCCACATAGTCAGTCGCCTGAGGCAGGAATTGAACCTGGGTCTCTGGTGCTGTGAGGCAACAGTGCTAACCACTGTGTCACCTTGCCGCCCACATTGCCATTAAATGTCAAGGGCCAGTCTTCCTGGAAAAAATAACTGAACCATCCCCATCCACCACCATAGTCCTGTATGCAGCCAAGCTCATCCTCACTTTGAACAACTGCTCATTTAACTCCTCTCACTTTCTTCAGATCAAAGATGGGGCCATGGGCACTGGCATGGGCCACAGCTATGCCTGTCTCTTTGTGGGATACATGGAACATTTCATCTTCTAGTCCTACTTCGGCTGCCACCCACAGCTTTTTATCCAATGCATCAATGATATCATTGGTACTGCTTCCCTTTGTCTCATCTGGAATTGGACACATTTGTCAATTTGGCCTCAAATTTCCACCATGCTCTCACCTCTACTTGGTTCACCTCCGACTGTTCCCTTCCCTTCCTCAACATCTCCATTTCCATTTCTGGGGATAGGTCAGCCACCAATATCCAGTACAACCTATTGACTCCTAAAGTTGACTGCACTATAAATCCTCATACCTTGTTTCTTGACTTCATTCCATTATCTCAACCTCTCCATCGTATCTGTTCTGATGAGGCCAGCTTCTAAAAGTGGGCCTCCAAAATGTCCACCTTCTTCCTCAACCAAGGATTCCCCACCACAATAATTGACAGGGTCCTCAGCTATGTACGAGTAATATCCTGCACATCTGTCCTCACCCCCTCTCTTTCCTCCCACAACATCGACAAGGTCCCCTGGTCCCCACTTGCATCCACATTCAAAGGATCATTAGCTGTTAGTTCTGACACCTCCAGCTGGATGCCACCACCAGATACATGTTTCCCTGCCCTCTTGTTTCATAGGGACTGTTCCCTCTAGGGTACCTTGGTCCACTTTTCCTCCACTCATAATACCTGACCACATCCACACGGTACCTTTCCATGGAATCGTATGTATAACACTTGCACATCTACTTTCTCCTTCCTCAATTGAGCTATTAGTAGAGGCTAGATAGGCTTAGATTTTTTTTTAGAGCAGAGAATTCTGAGGGGGGAACATGATTGAGGTGTATAAGATTATAACTGCTTAGTGACACCCAGTTTGGGTTCCAAAGCATCACTGCATTCCTGACTTCATTATGGCCTTGGTTCAAACATGGACAAAAGAGCTGAATTCCAGAGATGAGGTGACAGTGACAGCCCGTGACATTAAGGCCACATTCGACTGAGTGGCATCAAGGAGACCTAGCACTACTAGAGTCAATGGATATCAGAGTAAACTCTCTGGTATTTGGAATCATACATGACACATTAGGAAGATAGTTGTAGTTGTTGGAGGCCAGTAATCTCAGTTCCTGGACATCTCTGCAGGAAATCCTGAGGATAGTGTCCTAGGCACAACCATCTTCAGTTGCTTTATCAATGATCTTCCCTCCATCACAAGGTCAGAAGTGGTGATGTTCACTGGTAATGTAAAATGTTCAATACCATTCATGTATCCTAAGATATTGAAACAGTCTGCATCCATACACAGCAAGACCTGGATAATATCCAGGCCTTGGACAATTATTACCCAGAACTTTTAGATTAGATTAGATTACAGTGTGGAAACAGGCCCTTCGGCCCAACAAGTCCACACCGACCCGCCGAAGCGAAACCCACCCATACCCCGACATTTACCCCTTACCTAACACTACGGGCAATTTAGTATGGCCACTTCACCTGACCCTGCATATCTTTGGAATGTGGGAGGAAACCGGAGCACCCGGAGGAAACCCACGCAGACACGGGGAGAATGTGCAAACTCCACACAGTCAGTCGCCTGAGGCGGGAATTGAACCCGGGTCTCTGGCGCTGAACTTTATTCAGTTGTAAATAATGTGAAGTTGAAGTCTCAGTCTCATGGCGCCTGAAAACTACGTATTGGCTATGGAGGTTAGAGGCCCTTTGTTACTGCTCATGAGATCCTTTTTGACTTCTGAAGGCACTATTTCTGCCATGTATAATCCTGATGCACTCAATGTCCTTTCTTACTCAATAGCTTTTGAACTTCCCATAAAACAAACATTACTGGCTACAAATGATGACTGCTGGAGAAGCATATGGACGGCGGTAAATTGAGGGGTGTGTAGGTTACATTGATCTTAGATTAAGATAAATGCTGAGCATAACATCATGGGCTGAAGGATCTGTACTGTGCTGTACTGTTCTGTGTTCTATGTTCTATTATGTACATTGATAAAGGTTTAAGAAAGCTTTACGAAGGTGACCCCAAAAATGTAAGGGTACGTGTAGAAGGAAAGGATGAACAGATTGGATCTTCTTTGCCTTGATAAAAGAAGGCTGGGGAAATCCATAATAGATATCTTTAAAATTCTGAAAGATTAAAACAGAACAATACAAAGAGAATGTTTCCTATTGTGGAGAAGAGGAAAACTAAAATCCATAAACAAAAGGTAATCACCAAGAAATTTGATAGGGAATTCATAAGAAGCATTTTTTCTACTCATGAAAAGATGAGAATATAAACATTACTGTGACAGAGTGGCTGAAATGAACAGCATTCAATGTCTTAAAGTGTAAGGAAGACAAGCCCCTGAGAGAAAAGGGAATAGAGGATTGCAATGATAGATTTGGATGAAGAAAATTGGGAGGAGGATCTAGGGGAGCATAAGCACTGATTGGACATGGGCAGAGGACTGAGTGGCTTGTTTCTAATACATTCATCCTGTGTGATCTTATTTGTGCACTTAAGCACAGAAGCAAGACATTTTGCCCAACAGGTCTGTGCAGTCATATACGTACACAAGAATCCTCTCACCCTTCATTTCACTCCATCAACATAATCTTTTATTCCCATGTCCATCATGTGTTGTTCCTTTATCCATACCAGGCATCTTAGCAGTTTCCAATAGTGATGTGCTGCGCCTTCTAACTTCTCTGGGCAAAGAGATCTCTCCAGTACCATCACTAAGATTAATTAGTGAATTTTGATCCCTATCTCTGGTCTTCTGCATAATAGCCAACATATTTTCTATATCTAAGGAACAGGAGAATCAACGTTTCGTGCATAAGCCCTTCTTCAGGAATGAGGAAAGTGTGTCCAGCAGACTAAGATAAAAGGTAGGGAGGAGGGACTTGGGGGACGGGCGTTGGAAATGCGATAGATGGAAGGAGGTCAAGGTGAGGGTGATAGGCTGGAGTGGGCTGGAGCAACACGACGGTTGGTGGAAGAGTGCCTCATCTTCCGCCTAGGAACCCTCCAACCACAAGGGATGAACTCAGATTTCTCCAGTTTCCTCATTTCCCCTCCCCCCACCTTGTCTCAGTCAAATCCCTCGAACTCAGCACCGCCTTCCTAACCTGCAATCTCCTTCCTGACCTCTCCGCCCCCACCCCACTCCGGCACATCACCCTCACCTTGACCTCTTTCCACCTATCACATTTCCAACGTCCCTCCCCCAAGTCCCTCCTCCCTACATTGTCCTGTTCCTTGGATGCTGCCTGACCTGCTGCGCTTTTCCAGCAACACATTTTCAGCTCTGCTCTCCAGCATCTGCAGTTCTCACTTTCTCCTCCTATTTTCTATATCTACCCAATCAAGTCCTTTCATGATAGATCTCACTGGTCGCTTTTGGATTTCTCTTTCCTAGACAAAATATTCCAAGCTTTTTCAATGCTCCTTGACCTGCTAGTCATAATATTAACATCACAAACATCATTTTGCATCTTCCCTAGTGTCTCCAAATGCTGTTTTAATATGGAGACCGTAAGTTGTGAATACTATTTTAAATATTGTCTAATCAGGTTAAATGTAACTTCACTGCTTTTCAATTTTAACTCTCTAGAACTTAAGGATTTTGTTAATAAATCAGGCTGTTTTGATATCCTATGATACATCTTCATAGCAGGCAGGAATTGACCTGTGTCGATTAGACAAGAGTAGGAACACTACTTTTATATCACAAGAACCTTAAAGCAATGCAGTTCTCTCTGTGCTTTTGTGTGACTTCATTATTCTGTGTCATTCTTTTTCATGGTTTGCATATCTTGGCCCAGATCCGTACAATTCTTTACCCCATTGGAACATTTATTTTCCCTGAAGTATGACTTCTTCCTACCAAAATGTATTGTCTGGCACTTAACTTATCAGATTCTTCTAATGCAAGTTTATTAATGTCTTCCTTTATTTTTTTTCCTTTCTTATATTAATCATACGCCTAAGCTGGTATCAAGCAAAGGTTTTAAGAGTCTGTTATTTTCAGTTGAAATCAAAAATGGTTGTTCAGTGTTTCTGAATGTAAAGCAGTGATGATTCTTTTATTTTCAATATATATTGTAGTTTCAAGTCTTTGCAGAACATTTCACACTAGTCTTCTCTCCTAGTTTTCAAAATACTGTCATAATTTATTATTTCCAAACATTTCTTCATGTATTTTCTCTTCTGACTGTATTAAGGAAACAGACAGGAAAATGATCAGTGACTTACAGGAAAAGTCAAGGAAAGTCTGCCTTGTCCACAGGAAAAGATTTCATGATCTAGGAGCACTGCCAGTTCTCCACTAAAAAAAAACAAACTTTGTGCCAGATTCTGAAGCACTCTTTGCATGGAAGAGTGTCCTCTTCTTTAAAAGTAATGTATACTCCATTTGTTTTTTTTTACTCCCTCCAGATCTCCCTTTGCTACATGCCATAGCCTCAACCAGGATGTGGCCTGTTCCAAGTGATCTGCTAATGACACAGCTCTCCAGTGTTAGCAAAATGGAGTAGAAGTGATAGATTAAACAGGGATTTAAGAACTCCCGGTATGTAAAGCCATTGAAAGTCATCTTGCAGGTGTAAAAAGTGATGAAAGAGGCTAAGTGAGTGTTGAGCTTTATCACAAGGCGTTTAAGGAACTTCTGTTTTTCTGTTCCAGCACAGACTTATCAAATCAAGATGGCGTGAGTAAAAGGCTCGTTATTTGCATTTTTCATAATTTCAAGAGGTAAGCCAATTTAAATGTGAGCAGCAAGCTCTCTGCATGAAAAGGCCAGGCATAAGGAGCTTTCGAAATTTACTATTGAATCTGTTCCCAGCATCTATTCAAGCAGTGTTTTCCCAGTAACACCAATTAGCTGTGTCAAAAAAAACTTCCCTCTGGTTCTTTTCCTAGTTACGTGAAATCTGTGTTCTCTAACCACTGACCTCCCATCAATGGAAACAGTTTATCCTTAAATTTTTTAGACCCTCCATAGTTTTTTGTAACACTGTTAAATCTCTCCTTTAAATTCCTTTGCTTTATGAAGAATAGTTCTTGTTTTCCTTGTTTCTCCAATGAATCCATCATCCCTGTTATTATTCTAGTAACACTGCTCCGCACTGTCTCCAAGGCCTTCCCAAAGAATGGACACATTACCTAAGTTGATATCCAATCAATGATTTGTAAAGGCTCAGCAATCAAACAGGAGCAGTCATACAGTCATAGAGTCTTATAGTCACAGAGTCATACAGATGTACTGCACGGAAACAGACCCTTTGGTCCAACTCATCCATGCCGACCAGATATCCCAACCCAATCTAGTCCCACCTGACAGTACCCAGCCCATATCCCTCCAAACCCTTCCTAATCATATACCCATCCAGATGTCTTTTAAATGTTGCAATTGTACGAGCCTCTACCACTTCCTCTGGCAGCCCATTCCACTCACGCACAATCCACTACGTGAAAATGTTGCCCCTTAGGTCTCTTTTATATCTTTCCCTACTCACCCTAAACCTATGCCCTCTAGTTCTGGACTCCCCAATTCCAGGGAAAAGACCTTGTTGATTGATGTATCCATGTACCTCATGATTTTATAATCCTCTATAAGGTCAGCCCTCAGCATCCAATGCTCCAGAGAAAACAACCCCAGTCTATTCAGCTTCTCCCTACAGCTCAAATCCTCCAACCCTGACAACATCCTTGTAAATCTTTTCTGAACCCTTTCAAGTTTCACAACATCATTCCGATTGGAAGGAGACAAGAATTGCATGCAATATTCCAAAAGTAGCTTAACGAATGTCCTATACAGCTGCAACATGACCTCCCAACTCCTGTACTCAAGACTCTGATCAATAAAGGAAAGCATACCAAACACCTCCTTCACTATCCTATCTACCTGCAATTTTATTTCAAGGAGCTATGAATCTGCACCCCAAAATCTCTTTGTTCAGCAACACTTCCTAGAACCTTACCATTAAGTGTATAAGTCGTGCTAAGATTTGCTTTCCCAAAATGCAACTCCCTGCATTTAGCTAAATTAAACTCCATCTGCCACTCTTCAGCACATTGGCCCATCTGATCAAGATCTCATTGTAATCTGGGATAACCTTCTTTGCTGTGCAGTACACCTGCAATTTTGGTGTCATCTGCAAAGTTACTAACTATACCTCTTATTCTCTCATCCAAATCATTTATATAAATGATGAAAAGTTGTGGACCCAGCACTGATCCTTGTGGCACTCCACTGGTCACAGGCCTCCAGTCTGAAAAACAACCCTCCACCCACCACCCTCTGTCTTCTACCTTTGAGCCAGTTCTGTATCCAAGTGGATAGTTCTCCCTTTTTTCCATGAGATCTAACCTTGCTAATCCCATGGGGAACTTTGTCGAACGCCTTACTGAAGTTCATATTGGTCATGTTTACTGCTCTGCTCTCATCCTCTCCTTCAAAAAACTCAATCAAGTTTGTGAGACAGGATTCCCCATGCACAAAGCCATGCTGACTATCCCTAATCAGTCCTTGCCTTTCCAAATACATGTACATCCTGTCCCTCAGGATTCCCTCCAATAAATTACCCACCACTGATGTCAGGCTCACTAGTCTATAGTTCCCTGGCTTTTCCTTACCACCTTTCTTAAGCAGTGGCACCATGTTAGCCAACCTCCAGTCTTCCGGCACGTCTGCTGTGACTATCAATGATACAAATCTCTCAACAAGAAGCCCAGCAATCACTTCCCTAGCTTCCCATACAGTACTAGGGTACACCTGATCAGGGATTTATCCATTTTTATGCGTTTCAATCCAGCATTTCATCCTCTGTAATATGGACATTTTTCAAGATGTCATCATCTACTTCCCTACATTCTATATCTTCCACTTCTTTCTCTGCAGTAAACACCAATGCAAAATACTCATTTAGTATCTCGCTCATCTCCTGCGGCTCCATGCAAAGGCCGCCTTGCTGATCTTTGAGGTGCCCTATTCTCTCCCCAGTTACCCTTTTGTCCTGATGTATTTGTAAACATGGTGGCTCAGTGGTTAGCACTGATGCCTCACAGCAACAGGGTCTGAGGTTTGATTCCAGCATCAGGCGACTGTCTGTGTGGAGTTTGCATGCACTCCCCATGTCTGCATGGGTGTGCTCCGGTTTCCTCCCACAGTCCAAAGATGTGCAGGTCAGGTGAATTGGTTATGCTGAATTGCCCATTGTGTTAGGTGCATTAGTCAGAGGGAAATGAGTCTGGGTGGGTTACTCTTCGGAGGGTTGGTGTGGACTGGTTGGGCTGAAGGGCCTGTTTCCACTTTGTAGGGAATCTAATCTAAACACCCTTTGGATTCTCCTTAACTCTATTTGCCACAGCTGTCCCATGTCCTCTTTTTGCCCTCCTGACTTCTCTCTTAAGTATACTCTGACTGCCTTTACTCCTCAAAGGATTCACATGATCTATCCTAACTATACCTGGCATAAGCTTCCTTCTTTTTCTCAACAAAACCAAACCAGCATTCCCAAAAATTACCAGCCTTTCCTTTCACCCTAACAGGAATATACTGTCTCTGGACTCTTGTTATCTCATTTCTGAAGGCTTCCCATTTTCCAGCCGTCCCTTTACCTGTGAACATCTACCTCCAATCAACTTTTGAAAGTTCTTGCCTTATACCATCAAAATTAGCCTTCCTCCTATTTAGAAGGTCAACTTTTAGATCTGGTTTATCCTTTTCTATCACTATTTTAAATCTAACGGAATTGTGATCGCTGGACCCAATTGCTCCCCCACTGACGCCTCAGTCATCTGCCCTGCCTTATTTCATAGAACATAAAACATAGAAAAGTACAGCACTGAACAGGCCCTTTGGCCCACAATGTTGTGCCGAGATTTAATCCTAATGTAAAATAAACTAACTTAACCTATGCACCCCTCAACTCACTGCTATCCATATGCATGTCCAGCAGTCGCTTAAATGTCCCCAATGACTCTGCTTTCACCACCACTACTAGCAACGCATTCCATGCATTCACAACTCTCTGCGTAAAGTATCTACCTCTGCCACCTCCTTTATACCTTCTTACTAATATATTCAAACTATGACTCCTCGTACCAGTCAATCATGCCCTGGCAAAAAATCTATGGCTATTGACTCTATCTATTCCACTCTTTATTTTGTACACCTCGATCAGGTTTCCTCTCTTCCTCCTTTTCTCCAGAGAGAAAATTCCAAGCTTATTCAACCTTTCTTCATAAGGCAAGCCCTCCAGTCCAGGCAGCATCCTGGTAAACCTTCTTTGCCCCCTCTCCAAAGCCTCTGTGTCTTTCCTATGGTAGGGCGACCAGAACTTCTTACAATATTCCAAGTTTGGCTTCACCAGGGACTTGTAGAGCTGTGGCAAAACCACATGGCTCTTAAACTCAAAACCCCTGTTAATGAAAGCCAAAATGCCATATGCTTTCTTAACAACCCTATGCACTTGAGTGGCAACTTTGAGGCATCTATGTACTTGCACACCCTCCACATTGCCAAGAATCCCATCTTTAATCCAATACTCAGCATTCGAGTTCGATCTTCCAAAATGCATCACTTCGCATTTATCCAGATTGAACTCCATCTGCCATTTCTCAGCCCAGCTCTGCATCCTGTCTATGTCGCGCTGCAGCCTGCAGTAGCCCTCTATACTATCGACAACACCTCCAACACTTGTGTCATCTGCAAATTTACTAACCCACCCCTCAACTTCGTCATCCAAGTCATTTATAAAAACTACAAAGAGCAGAGGCCCAAGAACAGAGCCCTGCGGGACCCCACTCAACACTGTCCTCCAGGCAGAATACTTTCCATCTACAACCACTCTGTCAGCCAGCCAATTCTGCATCCAGATAGCCAAATCTCCCTGTATCCCATACTTCCTGTCTTTATGAATGAGCCTACCATGGGGAACCTTATCAAATGTCTTGCTGAAGTCCAGATACACCACATCCACTGCTCGACCTTCGTCGATCTATCTTGACACCTCCTCAAAGAACTCAATTAGATTTGTAAGGCATGACCTGCCCCTCACAAAGCCATGCTGACTGCCTTTAATCACACTATGCTTTGACAAATAGTCATAAACCCTATCCCTCAGAATTCTTTCCAAAACTTTGCTGACCACAGATGTAAGAGTGACTGGAGTGACTGGTCTGTAATTGCCAAGGATTTCCCTATTACCCTTCTTGAAAAGAGGAACAACATTCGCCTCCTTCCAATCCTCTGGTACGACTCCTGTGGAGAGTGAGGAGGCAAATATCCTCGCCAGCGGCTTAGCATTTCAACTTCATTAATCTTGATCTGGTCAAGACTGTATCCCAGCTCCTCAAAGTCTTCATTTACAACAAGTTCCATTTCCTTGGAGAAAACTGAAGCAAAAAACTCATTTAGAGCTTCCCCTATCTGCTCTGACTCCACACACAAGTTCCCTCCGCTATCCCTGATTGGCCATACCTTCTCCCTAATCATTCTTTTATTCCTCACATATGAATAAAATGCCTTTGGGTTCTCCATAATCCTTCTTGCCAAGCCTTTTTCATGCCTCCTCTGTCCATTTCTGAGCTCCTTTCTAGCAAGCCTGTAATCGTCTAAAGCTGTGCTAGATCCTTGCTTCTTCCACCTTACGTAAGCTGCCTTCTTCCTTTTGACGAGAAGTTCCTCTGTTCTTGTCATCTAAGGTTCCTTAATCTTACCCTTTTTTACCTGTCTCAGTGGAAAAGAATTTGTGCATCACTTGCAACAACTGTTCCTTAAATAGTCTGCACATGTCTGCTGTGCCCTTTCTGTAGAACAGTTGCTCCCAGTCTATACTTCCCAACTCCTTCCCAAAAGGAGGTCAAATTTTGTTCCTTCTCTAGTCGGTACATCCACATACTGAATCAGAAGATTTTCTTGTGTGTGCTTAAGAAATTCCTCTGCATCTAAACCCTTAACACTATGGCAGTCCCAGTCTATGTTTGGAAAGTTAAAATCCCCGACATAACCACCCTATTATTCTTACAGGTAACTGAGATCTCCTTACAAATTAGTTTCTCAATTACCCGCTTTATTCGGGGGTCTGTGATACAATCCCAATAAGATGATCATCCCCTTCTTATTTCTCAGTTCCACTCAAATAACTTCCCTGAATGTACTACCTCAGTACAGCTGTAATGTATCCCTTATCAAAAATGCCATTCCCCCTCTTCTCTTGCCTCCCTTTCTATCCTTCCTGTAGCATTTGTATCCTGGAAATTAAGCTGCCAGTCCTGTCCATCCTGAGCCATGTTTCTGCAATTGCTATGATATCTCAGTCCATGTTTCTAACCATGCCCTGAGTTCATCTGCCTTTCCTGTTAGGCCTCTTGCATTGAAATAAAAGCAGCTTAATTTATCAGTTCTACCTTGTTCTCTTCTTTGTCCCTGCCTGCCCTGACTGTTTGACTTACTTCTTTTCTCAACTGTACCAGTCTCAGATTGATCTCTTTCCTCACTATCTCCCTAGGTCCCACCCCCCAACTTACTAGTTTAAATCCGCCCGAGCAACTCCAGCAAATCTCCCTGCCAGTATATTAGTCCCCTTCCAATTCAGTTGCAATCTATCCTTCTTGTACAGGTCACTTCTACCCAGAAGAGATTCCAATGATCCAAAAATGTGAATCCTTCTCCAGTACAGCAGCTCCTCAGCCATGCATTCATCTGTTCTATCCTCCCATTTCTACCCTCACTAGCTTGTAGCACCAGGAGCAACCCAGATATTCCTAGTCTCGAGGATCTCCTTTTTAAATTCCTGCCTAACTCTCTGGAATCTCCCTTCAGAATCTCATCCTTTTCCCTTCTTATGTCATTGGTACCAATGTGTACAATGACTTCTTGCTGGTCCCTTTCCCCCTTGAGAACATTCTGAAACCTCTCTGAGACAATCTTGAACCTGGCACCAGAAAGGCAACACACCATTTTGGATTTTCAATGTTGGCCACAGAAACGTCTGTCTGTGCCTCGAACTAGAGTTCCCTAACATAATTGATCTCTTAGAACCCGCCATACCCTTCATTGCATTAGAGGCAGTCTCAATACCAGAAACTTGGCTGTTCGTGCTACATTCCCTGAGAATCCATCACCTCCTGCATTTTCCAAAACAGCATACTTGTTTGAAATGGGGATAGCCATAGAAGACTTCTGCACTACCTGCCTACCTCTCTTACCATTCTTGGGGTTGATCCACCAATGTGACTCTATGTGCGACTTTCTTTCCTTCCTATAACTGCCATCCATCACATCTCCTTGCTCTTGTAAGTTCCTCATTGCCTCTAACTGTCTCTCCAATTGATCCATTCGATCTGATTGGATTCAGACCCAATGGCATTTATTGCAGATATAATCCCTAGTAATAGGTAATCTTTCACTAAACTTTCACATCCGACAAAAAGAGCACATCACTCTACTAAAGGCCATTTTTGCTTCTTTCAGTCTGCAGACCCAAAAAATAGCACTGTCTTATTCCTCTACAAAACACAGCTCCAGGCTAACTTAATATTTACGGCTTATATTTTTAAGTTTAATCAAGAGACATATTTCAATAAAACATATAAACAAGATAGCACCCACTCTACTCACTACTGCAGAATTACACACAGCCACACTTAAAAATATTTACTTATCTGTTTCTGTGCTGCGATCTTTCCCAAACTGGTTCCTCCAAGATCAATTGTGAATTTCACTACTTATTAATTTTCCCAGATGCGGTCCAATGTCCACCAATACATGAATTCAAACAGCAACAGCAGTAACTGCACAGGTTCACTGCTGTGTCAGTTAGCAGTGTGGATTTCTTTCTCTCTCTCCCTCCTGCACAGGCCAGGTGCTGACTTTGTCTATTGCCCTCCCTTTTAAAAGTGCTGTTGTTTTGATTTTTTTTCCCAAAGTTCCAAAACAATGCAAAAGCATATAAAATAGTAATTATCTGCCTCCTGGAATTCAAGGAAATCACCTCCAGCACTTAAAATACCTCAAAAAAGAACAGCCAGAATTTTTTCCCATCCTCCATCTTGGATTGCCCGGAAGCTTTTTCATTCAACTTGTTCAGCCATTCCACTTGTTGTGTTTAATCTGTAACATAACTGCTTGCCTTTAATTCTGTATCTAAGAAAAAGTGAGGACTGCAGATGCTGGCGACCAAATCGAAAAGTGTGGCACTTAAAAAGCACAGCAGGCCAGGCAGTAGCCAAGGACCAGGAAAGTCGACATTTCAGGCATAAGACCTTCATTGGTCTTGCTCCAATTTTGAACTTTAATTTTTATCCAAGACCTATCCTTTTCCATAACCAGATTAGACCTCATGGAATACAGGGAGAACTCACCATTTGGATACAGAACTGACTCAAAGGTAGAAGAAAGAGGGTGGTGGTGGTGGAGGGTTGCTTTTCAGACTGGAGGCCTGTGACCAGTGGAGTGGCACAAGGATCAGTGCTGGGTCCACTACTTTTCATCATTTATATAAATGATTTGGATGTGAGCATTAAGAGGTATAGTTAGTAAGTTTGCTGATGACACCAAAATTGGAGGTGCAGTGGACAGCGAAGAACATTACCTCAGATTACAGCAGAATCTTGATCAGATGAGCCAATGGGCTGAGAAGTGGCAGATGGAGTTTAATTTAGATAAATGTGAGGTGCTGCATTTTGGGAAAGCAAATCTTAGCACAAATTATACACTTAATGGTAAGGTTCTAGCAAAAATTGCTGAACAAAGAGGAGACCATCGCTGGATCGTGATTGGACGTTGGAGGATCGTTTGGTTGTGCTGACCTGCTCTTGGTGGATCTTTATGCTGGCTTCGGCCTAACGCCAATTCAGGTACCAGCCAACCTCAGAGCTATGGCCTCAGCAGCCGCTCGCAGCCCTGGCCAGGGCATTCGCAACACCGTCAGGGTGACTGTGAAGAAGGTGGAGGAGCGCACACCGGTCGATCGGACGGTGTTTGTGAAGAAGATTTTGCTGGAGTGCTGCGGGTTCAAAGCAGCAGACGTGTATTGCCTGCAGGATTTCCCTGCAGCAGGCTATTTCGATGTGACCTTCAGGAGCGTGAAGAATTGCGAGCAGCTCCTGAAGGTCTTCAAGGAGAAGGAAGGGGAACCTCTGTTCTCCATCTTGTCGGTGGTCCCACTGTGTGTGCTCCCTGCGCAGAGGAGTCAGGTTGTAACAATCCAGATGTACAACCCTCACGTCCCAGCAGCAGATGTCCTGACCTTCTTGAGAAGATACGTCCAGATCAAGGGAGAGAGTACCGATATGGTCGATCCTTTCAGGATCTGGAAACGACAGGTCAGAGTAACCCTGAGGGTCGATGCCAGTGGGACCATCTTCCACCCACCCTCAAGCTTTGCCATCGGAGGAAGCAGAGGTTACCTGACATATGCAGGGCAGCCAAAAGTGTGCCGAACCTGCGGGAGGTCAGGCCACATGGCGGTGGATTGCAAGGTGACCGTCTGCCGAAATTGCAAGCAGGAAGGCCACCCGACCAAGGAATGTAAGGAGGCCAAGAACTGTAATCTGTGCGGAGAGGCGGGCCACATGTACAAGGCCTGCCCAAGACGAGGGGCCGCCACCTACGCACAGATGGCCGGAGGTGGCAACACGAGCCGTGGACCACCCAAGACCAGCAAGGTACCACAAAACAGCACGGGAACGGTGTTTGGAGGCACCCAGAAGGAAGGGCAGGCTGTAGCGGAGCAGACGGCAGACAGTGGGGAGATGCATCAGCCAATCCAAGCTCTTGCAAGACAGACGGAGGAAATGGAAGAGAAGGGACCAAAGGAAGCAGAGGATTGGATTACTGTGAAAAGCAGGAAGAGGAAACTTCCCAAAGCCACCCAGCGAGGGGGGAAGCGACATCTACGCGACGAGGACATATGCAGCTCTTCCGACGGTGAGGATGGGCGCAAGGCGGGTCGTCACCAGAGGAAGAGACAGAGCGCCGTGGGGAAAAAAGGAGGGCAGCACCGGCCAAGCAGGAAAAGACGATCCCTCTGAGGGGACGGGTAAAGCCCTCCCCCCACCCGGTGAGAACCAAGAGGTACCCACCGGCCCACAGCTCCAGGTAACTGGGAGCAGTGGTCCTGTGACAGCCCCGCTGTCAGATGGAGAACTGGACCATGTGGACCCTGGGCCTGACCCGAAGACACCAGAGCGGGGAAATGGCTCCAGCGTGGAGCCGGACAGCTACCTCAGCCCTGGGATGGTCCAGCAGTTTGCCGTCACCACGGGAATGCACACAGCTACCACAGAGGGGCAAGACCAGCAGCAAATGGACACTGTTAACCTTGTAAACTGTTAAAATGGGGATAAGAGTTGCCAGCATCAATGTGCGTAGCATCAAATCTGCTGCACGATGTGTTTCTACGATGGCCTTCCTGGCCAACGTTAAAGCCAACGTCCTGTTCCTGCAGGAGTGTGGGATACCGCACCTCAGCAGCTACAGGAGATGATCGAGCTTGTGGGCCCATGGGCCGTCAGTTTGGTCGGGGGGCAACGATAGCCGCGCCTCCGGCCTGGGTATCCTGTTGCGAGGAGGCAACTTCACCATCTCCGAGGTTAAGGAGGTGGTGGGCGGGCGCCACCTCATCGCCGACATCATGTACAGGAATGCTCCCCTGAGACTGGTTAATGTGTACGCCCCAGTGGGTAAGAGTGAACGGTTGGCCGTCCTGCAGCAGCTTCCACTGTTGCTGGCTACATCCAGGCCGGTCATTCTGGCTAGAGACTTCAACTGTATCATTGATGCAGATGGATGATCTGGTGGGGGGGACAGTAAACTGGACACCACATCCAGAGCCCTGATGGACACGGTAAAAGATGCCAAGCTGCACGATGTCTTCAGCGCCCCTGCAGATGGAGCGCAGCGTAGATACACCTGGTCACGGGCAGACGGGTCTATCCGCTCAAGGATAGATTACCTGTTTGTCTCCCGAACGCTCTCGGTCAGATCCACGTCAAGCCGGTGTTCTTCTCCGACCACTGCCTCCTGCTGGCCGATTGTCACCTACAGGACGAACGGCGGGCTGGTAAGGGAATGTGGAAACTGAACACCAAGCTGTTGACCCCGGGAAACATTGAGGAGCTCAAGAGGGACTACGCAGGTTGGAGAACCGTGAAGCTCCTCTTTGAGTCCCCAGCGGACTGGTGGGAAACAGTAAAAGGGAACATCAAGGGGTTCTTCATCCTCAACGGTGTTCAGGAGTTGAGAGAGAGGCGGGGAAAACTGTCCCAGCTCCAGGAAAGTATGCAGAACCTGCTCCTGCTGCAGACGATGGGGGTGGATGTCACGGAGGACCTCAAGGAGGT
>NC_057711.1:95098572-95139649 GCF_004010195.1 Chiloscyllium plagiosum | reverse complement strand
TCTGCCTGCCTAATGAAGAACAGGGGGTCCATGCAGTCATTTGGGCTCTGCTGATGCCTCAGCTAATCATATGGGCATATGATTGAAAAATGTATAGACCTGTATAAAAATGATAAATTCTGATCTCTGTATGTACATGTTTACATATGTATGGCATGACCAACTGTACAGACCATCAAATTATTTTATGAATAAAGTATATTTTTGAAAAAAAAATAAAGAGACCTTGAAGTGCAGGTTCATAGCTCCTTGAAAGAGGAGTCGCAGGTAGATAGGATAGTGAAGAAGGTGTTTGGTATGCTTTCCTTTATTGGTCAGAGTATTGAGTACAGGAGTTGGGAGGTCATGTTGTGGCTGTATAGGATATTGGTTAGCCTACTTTTGGAAAATTGCATGCAATTCTTGTCTCCTTCCTATCGGAAAGATGTTGTGAAAGTTGAAAGGGTTCAGCAAAGATTTACAAGGATGATGCCATGATTGGAGGATATGAGCTATAGGGAGAGTTGATAAAGGCTCGGTCTGTTTTCCCTGGAGTGTCAGAGGCTGAGGGGTGACCTTATAGAAGTTTATAAAATCATGAGGGCATGGATAGGATAAATTGACAAAGTCTTTTCCCTGGGGTGGGGGAGTTCTGAACTAGAGGACATAGGTTTAGGGTGAGAGGGGAAAGACATAAAAGAGACGTAAGGGATAACTTTTTTTCATGCAGAGGGTTGGTACGAGTATGGAATGAGCTGCCAGAGGAAGTGGTGGAGGCTAGTACCATTGCAACATTTAAAAGGCATTTGGATGGGTATTTGAATAGAAAGGGTTTGGAGGGATATGCGCTGGGTGCTGGCAGGTTGGACTAGATTGAGTTGGGATATCTGGTCGGCATGGACAAGTTGGAACGAAGGGTCTGTTTCCGTGCTGTACATCTCTATGTCTCTATGACTCTATAACCATTTTTTAAAAAAAATAGAATTATGATTACTGGTCCCAAAGAACACCCCACCTCCCAATTAATACCTCAGTCACTTGTCCTTCCTTATTTCCCCATAGAAGGTCGAGTATTGCTCCTTCTCTATTCGGTACAAGCTTACAAAGAAAGCTTTCTTAAACATATTTAACAAATTCCTCCCCATCTACACCCTTAATCATATGGCAGTCCCAGTCTATATTTGACAAGTTGAAATCCTTACTATTACAATCCTTTCATTGTTACAGATATCTGAGGTCTCCTGACATGTTTACTCTTTAGTTTCCTGTTGATGACTGAGGGAGCCTATTGCACAATCCCAGGATAATATACAAGCAAAATTACCATGGCAATAGACATGATCAGGCCAGCAACTTACATCTTAATCTCTAATTGCCACAACAGACATAGATTTAAAATGCAGGAAGAACATTAATTCTGAGCATTGTTGATGGATAGTGTGCTACAGGAGAGAACACTGAGCACTATTTGAAAAAACAACCTTAGACCTATTCCAAAACCTGCTCTCATCGGCTGAGCCCAGGAAATGGAACCTTCTATCCTGTAAGTGGAAGATGGTTCAATATTTAGCATAATTGTTTCATAAAATATTGTAATTTTATGTTGTAAACATGGTCTGACTGTGAAGCAGTCCAAGAAATAATCTATGCAGCATTGGAGGACTGATTAATTGATCCTCAACGCATAGTAAGAAAGCTTTGCAATCCTATCAAATCTGTTGTAGAGTCCCAGAATCTATACTGACTTTCTCTACTAAAGCTGAAAGTGTGTTGCTGGAAAAGCGCAGCAGGTCAGGAGCATCCAAGGAGCAGGAGAATCGACGTTTCGGGCATGAGCCTTTCTTCAGGAATGGCTTTCTCTACTAAAGAGCTGACTGACACCATTGAGATCTTGGCTCCAACAGACAGGAGCTCACCTTATCTAAATTCGTCAATACTGTCAAGTATTGTAAGGAAGAGCCCTATTGATACAGTTTTAGTGTTGGAACCAGTAAAAACCAGTGAAGCTTGATTGTATTATCAAGAAGAGACACAAAACCCCTTCTTGACATCCTGGATTGTCACACAGACAGAGATCTGGGCTGCCATAATGAAAATGTAAGTGGAGACCTGAATTCAGAAGTCCTGCCTCCAAATATGACACTTTTTATTTTCACAGAAAATGAAGAATGGGGGCATGATTTAATGTGCACCATAGCGACTCATGGAGGCAGCCATGTGTGTTAAAGTTCAGTCACCGTTTCACTGTTTACGTATACACTATATGTCTTGTGTAATTGGGACCAGAAAGGCCAGGTCTACTGCTGACAGAGTTCTTTGGAAAAGTATCTTCACATAGCATGTATGTTCTATCTGCTACATTCTATCTGAGCTTCCAGTTGCCTGCCATTTTAACACTCGACCCTGTTCTCTAGCCAACATCTCTGTCTCAGACTTGCTGCAGTGCTCCAGTTAAAGGTCAGTGAAAGCTGGAAGAACTACACCTCATTTTCTGCTTGGGGACCCTGCAACCCTTTGAACTCAATATCAAGTTAAATAATTTTAGGGACTGAAATCTCCCATGTCCTAACCCCCAACCCCACACATTAGGCCTTGTTATCACTTGCTATTACACACTGTTATCTACTAACAGTCTTCATTAACAGCTATTCATTTTCCTAGCCAGATCATTATCATTTCCTTTGTTCTGTCTCTTTGGGTTCTACCCCCACCCTATCTTCTACATAGACATTTTCTTAGATTACTTACAGTGTGGAAACAGGCCCTTCGGCCCAACAAGTCCACAGCGACCCACCCATTCCCGTACATTTACCCCTTTACCTAACACTACGGGCAATTTAGTATGGCCAATTCACCTGACGTGCACATGTTTGGACTGTGGGAGGAAACCGGAGCACCCGGAGGAAACCCACGCAGACACGGGGAGAATGTGCAAATTCCACACAGTCAGTGGCCTGAGTCAGGAATTGAACCCGGGTCTCTGGCGCTGTGAGGCAGCAGTGCTAACCACTGTGCCACCGTGCCGCCCGAGCTACTGTCAGTTCTGAGGAAAGGTCACTAGACTCGAAATGTTAACTCTGAGTTCTCTTCACAGCTGCTGAGCTTTTCCAGCAACTTCTGTTTTTATCTCTATTGAGTTGTCTGGCCTTAATTCTCAGATTATAGCCTCTAAGTACTCGAATCCCCAATCGGTGGAAGTAGTTTATCTATATCTATGAAGTTTTTTCCTGTTCATATCTTGAATACTTTTATAAGATCATCACTAAACCTTCTGACTTGTATAGAAAATAGATCTAATATGTATAATACCAGCTCTAAAGTCCAGGTATCATTGTTGTAAATCTATATCATAATCCTTCCAAGGAGCAGGAGAATCGACATTTCGGGCATAAGTCCTTCTTCAGGAGGGGCTTATGCCTGAAACAGCGATTCTCCTGCTCCTTGGATGCTGCCTGACCTGCTGTGCTTTTCCAGCAACACATTTTTCAGCTCTGATCTCTAGCATCTGCAGTCCTCACTTTCTCCTATAATCCTTCCAAGGCCAATATACCCTTCTGAAGGTGTGGTGCCCAGGACAGCTCACAGAACTCCAAATGGTATCTAACCAAGGATTTGTATAATTCCAGTATAACTTCTACAGGCTTGTACTCCAGTCTTCTAGATATAAAGTCCAGCATTCCACTAGCTTCTTTGATTATTTTCAGTACCTGCCAATGACATTTTAAAGATCTATGCACCCCACTAGTTTCTTGTTGGGGTCAGGTGCAACTTTCCACTATATTTAACTTCATACTATCTATAAAGAACCTTGATCTCTCTTTTTTTGGTCTAAAATGGATACCTTCATACTTGCTTACATGAAATTCCATCTACCACAGTTTTGCTCATTCACTTAGTCTATCAATTCCATTGAGAAGATCTACTAAATTTTAATTTTACTAATCCCAACTTCCAGAAGCTGAAAGTGTAATGTCTCTGAAAATCATTCACCAGCAGGGCAGTTAATCCAATTGATAAGTCTTTATGTCATAAACATGTGCCGAGCAAATCTTTTGTGCTGTGTGCCCACAAGTAGAATGATCTGATGACAATGGGTGTGAATATTTGTTGGACAACTGAGTTGAAATAATGATTTGCTTCATGTTCCTGGTTTTCTAGTCACCTCTCTAACACTTAACTAACTCAAATAATCTTTTCATGTATCATTGCAGTTGGCTTTTCAGACTGATTTGAATTCTTTTTTTATTTTATTTAGAACACTATATTTAAAGTAAATCAAATTTCAAACTTCTTCTATGAAAAGAAATATGTAGAATCATTCATTAATCAGGATTCAATATTAAATAATCTCTAAGTCAGTATCACAGACATTTAGCAAGAAAGCACTTTGATATTTATTTTATTAGTCATCCTTCATGCCTAATAAATATAAGGTGTGATTTATACACATTATATGAATTAATTATTGAGTTTTATTGGTATGCTTTTGTTCTTAAAAGCTTTCCTCTTGTTTTATATTAAAGATTTAGTGAGCTGTAACTTAGATAGATTATCTGCCTGATTTAAAGGCTTCTGTAAATGGCTGCTTAGTTAAGAAGGTGCCTGACTCTCCTTATTCCAGAGGCAAATGCAAATGAGTGAGCAACATTGTACTTGTTTTGACCTGAGGATGTTCCGGTTGCACTTCATGGACAATAAAGTAGCCTTAAAAAGCAGTCACAGTTAAAAATATATGTTTGGAAACAAAGCAGTGAATATCAACATAGCAAGGTCCCACAAATAGCAATAAAGTAAAATCATCCATCAAACTTAGATGTAAAGTTATGGAATCAATATTGGCTAGGATTCTAATAAACGTCTATATTCTCCATAGAGTAATGCTGTAATTCTGATATATTCAAATAAGATGCAAGCTCTCCAATAGTTTTGCACTCGTGCCAGCTTTTTTTACTGTGAAGAACGAAATGGAGTCGAGAGAATGCAGAGAAATAACCGTTGATGCTTTAAAAAACAGTTCGCATTACAGAAGAGGAAGTTTTTGAGATCTTAGAGAATATAAAGGTGGATAAATCTCTGGGACCTGATCTAATGTATCCCAGAACATTGTGGAAAGTAAGGAAGGAAATTGTGAGACCCCTTGCAGAAATATCTGCATTCTCTATAATTATGGGTGATGATTGGAGGCTGGCTAACTTTGTACCTTTGTTTAAGAAAGATTGTGACGAGAAACCATGGAATTATAGACCTGTGAATTTGACTTTCGTTGTGAATAAATTGTTGGAGATGATAGGATTTATGGGCACTTAGAGAGGCAAAAATTGATTAGGGATAGTCAGGATGGTTTTGAGCAAGGAAAATTGTATCTCACCAACTTGATTGAATTTTTTGAGGAAGTCTCCAGAAAGGTTGATGATGGCAGAGCAGTAGACATTGTTTATTAGGATTTTAGTAAAGTCTTCGACAAGGTTCCACATGGTAGACTAAATAGTCAAGTTAGATCACATGAGATTCAGGGTGAGCTTGCCAATTGAATACTTAATTGGCTTAATGGCAGGAGACAGAGTGGTCATGGAGAATTGCTTTTGGACTGGAGGCCTGTCACCAGTGGTGTTCTGCAGCAATCAGTTCTGTGTCCACTTTTGTTTTTCATTTCTATAAATGATTTGGATAAGAGGCATGGTTAGTAGGTTTGCGCACAACATCAAAACTGGTGACATAGTAGATAGTGAAGAAGGTTTTCTAAGATTACAAAAGAATCTTGATCAAATGCATCAACGGGTTGAAAAATGGCAGATGGAATTCAATTTGATAAATGTGAGGTATTGCATTTTGGTACAACATACCAAAATGTTGGTAAGGCTTAAACAATCAATGGTAAGGCCTGTGGTGGTTTGTAGAACAGAGGGGTACAGGTGCCTAATTCTTTGAAAATTGCATCACAGTTAAACTGGGTGGTTAAAAGGCATTTGGCAAGCTTGCCTTCATCACTCAGTTATTTGAGTCATTTGAGTATGGGAGTTGGGAAGTCATGTTGAGATTTTACAGGACATAGATAAGGCTTCTTCTGGAATACTATGTCCAGTTCTCGTCACCCAGTCATTGGAAGGATATTATTAAGCTGGAGATGGTTCAGAAGAGATTTACCTGAACATTGCCGAATATGGGAGATTTGAGTTATAAAGAAAGACCAAATAGGGTGGGACTTCTTTCATTGGAGCATGGGAGATTGAGATAGAAGTTTACAAAACAATGAGACATACAGATAAGATACATTTTTAATGTAAAGGAAAGAGATTTAAAAGAAATTTGGATAGGTACATGAATAGAAACATTTAGTGGCATATGACCTGGAGCTGCCAGGTGGGACTAGTATAGTTTGGGATTGTGTTCAGCATGAACTGGTTAGACCGAAGGATCTGTTTGCATGCGGTATGACTCTATGACATGATGACATCGGTGGAACCATAACTTTCTAAATGGGAGTGCCCAATGTGGTCAAGGCTAGCTCACAATATGAATCTGAAAGTATCCATTTGGAATTTCCATGTGATCTCTCCTGATTCACCCACTGGAATTTTGGTAAGTCATTACCAAAGTCTCTGAAGGGTAAATGAAATGCTCACCAATTCAATAAGCTTTACTGCTAGCAAACCTTATCCAAACAAAGAATGCCTACAATTATTAATACATTAACGTGCTTTTGAAAGAGAAATTTGGCTGGCACAGAGACACAGTGGCTAGCACTGTGACCTTACAGTGCCAGGGACCCAGGTTTGTGACCCAGGTGACTGTCTATGTTGAGTTTTATGTTCTCCCTGTTTCTGCATGGATTTCCTCTGGGTGGTCTAATCTCCTCCCACAGTCCACATATGTGTAGGTTAGGTGAATTGGCCATGCTAAATTGCTCCATAGTGTGCTGGTCAGGTGGGTTCACCATTGTAGTTACGGGGATAGTTTGGCGATGTTAGATCTGGGTGGAATGCTCTTCAGAGGGTCAGTGCAGACTTGATGCACTGAATGGCTTCCTTCTGCACTTATGGATTTCATAGTTTTATGAAATTAGGAAAAATATTCACTTAATATACAACTTGTGACCTATACAGGTCCTACAGGCTGAAAAAGGTGGAAAAGAAGAATATATTTTTTCCTTGCTGCACCAAATTCCCAATTGCATGCTTGGCCTATATCTCACTCAGATATTGTCACATGTACTCAAATGCAGAAGTACAGTAAAATGAAATGTGTATAATGTAGCCACACATGGCACCATCTTAGGTACCAAGGCGCCTAGGTATAAAAAAAACTGAGGTACAAGGTAATAAGAGAAACGATAGTTAAAAAGTTAAGCATTACTTCATAGAATAGTAGAAAAATAAAGAAATAGGCAATAGTTTACATTAAAGTCTTTAGTAGTTTAAACCATGAAAATAAAGCAGAAAGTTAAAAGTCCAACAGACTTTGATGAGTCCTCTGCTTACTCACTGTCTGAGAAGAACTCAGCTGTCTGTTTGCGATGCCCTAACCCTAACCCTATCACTACAGATACTGTCACTGCTGCTGAAACTGCTACCACTCTGATTTCCTCTGGTGCCTTGGGAAGGATCCACTCACGTACCGAGCTGAGGCGCCGCCATGAGCCAGCGAGAAACCAGCCGATATTCCACTGAGAGACCAGGCTGAGACCCACCACGAGCCACCAAGAAATCAGTCTGAGACACACCACAAGCCAAGAAGAGACCAGGCTGGGACCTGGACCCACCATGAGTGACTGAGAAAACAGACTGAGAACCACCATGAACCACTGAGAGACCAGTCCAGGACCTGTCAGAGCTGCTGATAGACCAGGCTGATAGCCAGGAGTTGAGAGAAGCTGAGGTGAAGCGATGCTGGCTACTGTCAGGGTACATGTGGAAACTGTCACTGGATTTTTTAATATCCCAGAAGAGCATTATTTTGATCAAAATATAAGGCAAAGTAACTTTCTGCTCAAAAATTCAGATCTGTAGCATAACAATTAAATGAAAGATGATATAAAATTAGAAGAACAACTCTCAAAGAGATGTAGAAGCTGAGATACCTGGGTGGATAAGTGTACAGATCATTAAAGATAGCAGAAAGAGCAGCAAATAAAGCATACAGTGGCCTTGGATTTATCAGTAGGGATACAGAACAGAAGAGCATGGAGGTGAAGTTGAACTTGTACTTGCACTTGTTAAACCTCAGCTGCAGCATTCTGCACACTTGTTGAGTGCCACATTGTAGGAAAGGTGTTAATGCATCGGACAGAGTGCCAAAGTGATTTACAAGAATGATTCCAGGTATGAGAAGCCTGAGTTAAAGAGATAGGTTGAAGAAGGGGAACAATTTGTTAGATCCAAGAGGGTTTTTGAAACAGTATGTGGATAGTCCAACCAGAGGAGAAGGTTAGATCTTGTTTTGGCTAATGAGTCTGGCCAGGTGACTGATCTTTCATTGGGAAAGCATTTTGGAAACAGTGATCACAACTCCTTAAGTTTTAAGATAGCTACTTTAAGATAGCTAACAACAATAATTGCAGGAAGAAACTAAATTTGGTAAGGGCAAATTATAGCAGTGATACTCGGGAGCTAGGTAGAGTTAATTGGCAGTAGATATTTTTGGGCAAGTCCACATTTGACATGTGGAAGTTGTTTAAAGACTTGCTGCTCAGTGTTCCGGACTGGCAAGTTTCAGTAAGGAAAAAGGCAAAGATGACTAGATAAGAGACCCTTAGGTAATGAGGGAGGTTGTGAATTTTGTCAAAAGGGAACAAAGAAGCATATGTAAGGTTTCTCAGAAGCTGAAATCAGATAGGACCATGAGGAATATGAAGAAAGCAGGGAAGAACTCAAACAGGGAATTAGGAGAGCAAGGAGGGGCCATTTGCAATTAGAGCTAAAGGGAATTCTATGGGATTCTATACATACATTAAAAACAAGAGGATAATAAGGGAGAGGGTTGGACCACTCAAGGATAAAGGATGGAATTGGTGCTTGGAGGCAGAGGATGTGGGAGAGATCCTAAATGAGTACCTTGCATCAATATTCAACCAGAAGAAGGACATGGAGGATAGTAAGATTAGTGTGGAGCATGCTAATATGCCATGACGAGATGGAGGTGTAGTGGACAGCAAAGAAGGTTATCTCAGATTACAACGGGATCTTGATCAGATGGGCCAATGGGCTGAGAAGTGGCAGGTGGAGTTTAATTCAGATAAATGTGAGGTGCTGCATTTTGGGAAAGCAAATCTTAGCACCACTTATACACTTAATGGGAAGGTTGGTAATGGGATTGTTGCTGAACAAAGAGACCTTGGAGCGCAAGTTCATAGCTCCTTGAAAGTGGAGTCGCAGGTGGATAGGATAGTGAAAAAGGCATTTGATATACTTTCCTTTATTAGTCAGAGTATTGAGTGCGGAAGTTAGGAGGTCATGTTGTGGCTGTACAGGATATTGGTTAGGACATAGTTGGACTATTGTTTGCAATTCTGGTCTTCCTATTGGAAAGATGTTGTGAAACTTGAAAGGATTTACAAGAATGTTGCCAGGGTTAGAGGATTTGAGCTGTAGGGAGAAGTTGAATAGGCTAGGGCTGTTTTCCTTGGAGCGTTGGATACCTAGACTATTGGGATACCTTCTGGGGAAAGTGGGACCTGTACATGATGGACAGGTTTCACCTGAAATGGAGGAGCACAAATGTCTTGTGTGGGAGATTTGCTTGTATGATTCAGGAGGATTTAAACTAGTTTGGCAGGAGGTTGGGAATCAGAGCCACGTGTCTGAGAGGGGGTCAGTTGCAGACGGGAAAGTGACAGAATATATTGAATCTATCAGGAAGATTTCTCACGTGATGAAACAAAGGGATTGGTTAAAGTGTGTCTGCTTTAATGCAAGGACGTGTCCGAAACAAGAGTGATGAACTGAGAGCATGGATAGGTATCTGGGGCTACGATTTTATGGCCATAATGGAGACATGGGTTTCACAGGGACAGGAATGGTTGTTTGATGTTCCAGGGTTTAGAACGTTTAAAAAGAACAAGGAACATAGAATATAGAACATTACAGCACAGTTCAGGTCCTTTGGCCCTCGATGTTGCGCCGCCCTGTCATACTAATTTGAAGCCCATCCCACCTACACTATTCCATGTACGTCCATATGCCTGTCCAATGACGACTTAAATGCACTTAAACTTGACGAATCTACTACCGTTACAGGCAAAGCATTCCATACTCTTACTACTCTCTGAGTAAAGAAACTACCTCTGACATCTGTCTTATACCTACCTCCCTTCACTTTAAAGTTGTGTCCCCTCGTGTTTGCCGTTCCCATACTTGGAAAAAGGCTCTCCCTATCCACCCTGTCCAACCCTCTGATTATCTTTTATGTCTCTATTAAGTCACCTCTCAACCTTCTCTCTAATGAGAACAGCCTCAAGGCCCTCAGCCTTTCCTCGTAAGACATTCCTTCCATACCAGGCAACATCCTAGTAAATCTCCTCTGCACCCTTTCCAAATCTTCCACATCATTCTTATAATGCGGTGACCAGAACTGTACACAATACTCCAAGTGTGGCTGTACCAGAGCTTTGTACAGCTGCAGCATAACGTCCTGGTTCCGGAACTCAATTCATCTATTAATAAAGGCCAAAAAACTCTATGCTTTCTTAACAACCCTGTCAATCTGGGTGGCAACTTTCAGGGATCTGTGTACATGGACACCAAGATGTCTCTGCTCATCTGCACTCCCAACAATCTTACCATTAGCCCAGTACTTTGCATTCTGATTATTCCATCCAAAGTGTATCACCTCACACTTGTCCATATTAAACTCCATTTGCCACCTCTCCGCCCAGCTCTGCAACTTATCTATGTCTCTCTGCAACCTACTACATCTTTCATCACTATCCACAACTCCACCGACCTTAGTGTCGTCCACAAATTTACTAACCAACCCTTCTAAGCCCTCATCCAGGTCATTTATAAAAATGACGAACAACACCGACCCTTGCGGTACGCCGTTAGTAACTGGACACCAAGATGAACATGTTCCATCAACTACAACCCTCTGTTTCCTTTCAGCAAGCCAATTACTGATCCAAACTGCTATGTCTCCCACAATCCCATTCCTCCGCATTTTGTATAATAGCCTACTGTGGGGAACCTTATCGAACGCCTTGCTGAAATCCATATACACCACATCAACCAGTTTACTCGCATCTACCTGTTTGGTCACTTTGTCAAAAAACTCAACAAGATTCGTTAGGCACGACCTACCCTTCACAAAACCGTGCTGACTGTCCCTGATCAGATTATTCTTTTCTAGATGGTTATAAATCCTATCTCTTATAACCTTTTCCAACACTTTACCAACAACTGAAGTGAAACTCACTGGTCTATAATTACTAGGGTTGTCTCTACTACCCTTTTTGAACAAGGGAATCACATTTGCTATCCTCCAGTCCTCAGGCACTATTCCTGTAGACAATGATGATTTGAAGATCAATGCCAAAGGCTTGTTAATCTCTTCCCTTGCTTCCCAGAGGATCCTAGGATTGATCCCATCTGGCCCAGGGGACTTGTCTATTTTTACACTCTGCAGTATTTCTAATACCTCTTCCTTGTGAACCTCAATCTCTTCTAATCTAGATCTTCCTCGCCAATATTTTCATTTTCTATAGTGAACACTGTCGAAAAATATTTATTTAGTGCTTCCCCTATCTCCTCTGACTCCACACACAACTTCCCACTATTATCCTTGATTGGCCCTAATTTAATTCTCGTCATTCTTTTATTCCTGACATACCTATGGAAAGCCTTAGGGTTAACCCTGATCCTATCCACCAATAACTTCTCATGTCTCCTCTTGGCTCTTCTGAGCTCTCTTTTTAGGTCTTTCCTGACTTCCTTGTAACCCTCAAGTGCCCTAACTGAGTTTTCACTTTTTGTCCTGACATAAGCCTTCTTCTTCTTCTTGACCAGGGATTCCACTTCCTTAGTAAACCATGGCTCACGCGTTCTATATCTTCCTCCCTGCCCGACAGGTACATACTTATCTAGGACACACAGGTGCTTTTCCTTGAGTAAGCTCCACATTTTTAATGTGCTCATCCCCCACAGTTTCCTTCCTCATTCTACGGTTCCTAAATCTTTCCTAATTGCATCGTAATTTCCCTTCCCCCAGCTGTAACTCTTGCTCAGTGGAGTACAGCTATCCCTTTCCATCACTAAAGTAAACCTGACAGAATTGTGATCACTATCTCCAAAGTGCTCACCCACTTCCAAATCTAACACCTGGCCAGGCTCGTTACCAAGTACTAAATCTCAAGTGGCTTCGCCCCTTGTAGGCCTGTCTACATACTGTGACAGGAAGCCCTCCTGCACACACTGGACAAAAACTGACCCATCTATAGTACTCGTACTGTCGTGATCTCAGTCAATATTTGGATAGTTGAAGTCCCCCATGACAACTACCCTGCCTCTCTCACTCCTATAGAGAATCATCTTTGCTATCCTTTCCTCTACTTCTCTGGGACTATTCGGAGGCCTATAAAAAACTCCCAGCATGGTGACTTCTCCTTTCCTGTTTCTAACCTCAGCCCATACTACCTCAGTTAATGAGTCCCCAAACATCCTTTCTACAACTGTAATATTGTCCCTGATCAACAATGCCACACCTCCCCCTCTTTTACCATCTTCTCTGTGGGAGGATGGAAAAAGAGGAGGGGGTGTAGCATTGCTAATCTGAGAGTGCATCACAGCTACAGAAACAAAGGTTGTTGAGGAAGGCTTGTCTACTGAATCAGTATGGGTGGAAGTTAGGAACAGCAAGGGAACAGCCACTGCATTGTGGGTTTTCTACAGACCACCAAATAGCAGTAGAGAGATTGAAACTCTCATAGGCGGGCAGATTCTGGAAAAATGCAAAAGTAACATGATTGTTGTTATGGGTGATTTCAACTTTCCCAATTTCGACTGGAACCTCCTAAGTGCAGATGGTTAGGATGGAGCCGTTTTTGTCAGGTGTGCTCAGGAGGGTTTCCTTATATATGTAGACAGACCGATGAGGGCATAGCTTTAGACAGGCTTGCTAGAAAGGAGCTCAGAAATGGACTGAGGAGAGCCAAGAGGGGGCATGAAAAAGGCTTGGTAAGAAGGATTAGGAAGAACCTAAAGGCATTTTACACATAAGTGAGAAATAAGAGAATGATCAGGGAAAAGGTAGGGCCGATCAGGGATAGCAGAGGGAACTTGTGCGTACAGTCAGAGCAGATAGGGGAAGCCCTAAATGAGTTTTTTGTTTCAGTTTTGACCAAGGAAAGGGATCTTGTTGTAAATGATAACTTTGAGGAGCTGGGATACAGTCTTGATCAGATCAAGATTGATGAAGTTGATCTGCTGGAAATTTTGGAAAACATTAAGATTGATAAGTCCCCAGGGCCAGACCAGATTTATCCTAGGCTGCTCCGGGAAGCAAGAAAGGAGGTTGCTAAGCTGCTGGCGAGGATATTTGCCTCCTCACTCTCCACAGGAGTTGTACCAGAGGATTGGAAGGAGGCGAATATTGTTCCTCTTTTCAAGAAGGGTAATAGGGAAATCCCTGGCAATTACAGACCAGTCACTCTTCAATCTGCAAAGTTTTGGAAAGAATTCTGAAGGATAGGATTTCTGACTATTTGACAAAGCATAGCGTGATTAAAGGCAGTCAGCATGGCTTTGTGAGGGGCAGGTCATGCCTCACAAATCTGATTGAGTTCTTTGAGGAGGTGTCAAGACAGGTTGATGATGTTCGAGCAGTGGATGTGGTGTATCTGGACTTTAGCAAGGCATTTGATAAGGTTCCCCATGGTAGGCTCATTCATAAAGTCCAGAAGTATGGGATACAGGGAGATTTGTCTATCTGGATGCAGAATTGGCTAGCTGACAGAAGGCAGAGAGTGATTGTAGATGGAACATATTCAGTCTGGAGGACAGTGTTGAGTGGGGTCCCGCAGGGCTCTGTTCTTGGGCCTCTGTACTTTGTAGTTTTTATAAATGACTTGGATGACGAGGTTGAGGGGTGGGTTAGTAAATTTGCAGATGACACTAAGGTTGGAGGTGTCATCGATAGTGTAGAGGACTACTGCAGGCTGCAGCATGACATAAGCAGGATGCAGAGCTGGGCTGAATAATGGCAGATGGAGTTCAACCTGTATAAATGCGAAGTGATACATTTTGGAAGGTCGAACTCGAATGCTGAATATAGGATTAAAGACAGGATTCTTGGCAGTGTGAGGAACAGAGGGATCTGGGTGTGCAAGTACATAGATCCCTCAAAGTTGCCACCCAAGTGGGTAGGGTTGTTAAAGCATATGTTGTTTTGGCTTTCATTAACAGGGGGATCAAATTTAAGAGCCGCGAGGATTTGCTGCAGCTCTCCAAGTCCCTGGAGAAACCACACTTGGAATATTGTGTCCAGTTCTGGTCAACCCACTATAGGAAAGATACAGAGGCTTTGGAGAGGATGCAAAGAAGGTTTACCAGAATGCTACATGGACTGGAAGGCTTGCCTTATGAAGAAAAGTTGAATAAGCTTGGACTTTTTTCTCTGGAGAGAAGGAGGAAGAGAGGAGACCTAATCGAGGTGTACAAAATAATGAGAGAATAGATAGAGTCAATAACCATAGATTTTTCCCCAGGGCAGGATTGACTGGTACAAGAAGTCATAGTTTGAAGATGTTGGGACGCAAGTATAAAGGAGACGTTAGAGGTCGATTCATTAGACAGAGAGTTGTAAATTCATGGAATGCGTTGCCAGTTGTTCTGGTGGAAACAGAGTCATTAAGGACATTTAAGCAACTGCTGGACATGCACATGGATATCAGTGAGTTGAGGGGTGCGTAGGTTAAGTTAGTATATTTTGCATTAGGATTAAATCTCGGCACAATATCATGGGCCAAAGGGCCTGTTCTGTGCTGTACTTTTCTATGTTCTATTATAGAGGTGTATAAAGTCATGTGGGGCATGGACTAGGATAAATAGATAAAGTCTTTTCCCTGAAGTGGAGGAGTCCAGAACTACAGGGCATTGGTTTAGGGTGAGAGGGGAAAGATATAAAAGAGATTTAAGGGGCATTGTTTTCACACAGAAGGTGGTATGTGTATGGAATGAACTGCCAGAGGAAGTAGTGGAGGCTGGTACAATTGCAACATTTAAAAGGCATCTGGATGGATACATGAATAAGAGGGGATTGGAGGGATATAGGCCGGTGTTGGCAGATAGCAGTAGAGTGGTTTGGGATATCTAGTCGGCATGGATGGGTTGGACTGAGGGGTCTGTTTCCGTGCTGTACATCGATGACTCTAAGTGGTGTTGAATCTCTAGAAGTGTGTTCAGATGGGCAAATTCTCAGGGCCTGAAAGTATTTATCACAGGTTAGTTGGAAAGGCAAGATAGGAGATTACTTGAGCATTAACAAGTACCTTTGTATTCTCACTAGCCAACGGAGAGTTCCTGGAAGACTGGCAAAAATCTAATGTTGTTCCTCTGTTCAAGAGGAAACTGAATTTTCAGCAGTAGTGGGAGCAGTGGGAGAGAGGGGACCAGGAGGCTGCCAGGAAGTTAAATTTTCCCTTAAAAGAAATTACCTCGAGACTCAGCAGCCTCCATTTTCAGCAGCAGTGGGAGTGTTGAGAGTGAGGAGCTGAGTGGTATTGGTTGAATTGCGCTCTGGGGAGGTGAATGAACTGAAATATTGGAGCAGCAGCTGAAACCAAGCTACATGTGTCGCATCTCCCACCCGCCCTCCTTCTCTAACCAATAAAAAGACTCTACGTTGTGTTGACAAGGTAAGGCTTTTCTAATTTTTTTATTGTGTGATTGATAAAAAAATTTCTTTGTTTCAGTTATCTGTTATTTGACATTATAGTTGGTAAACTTAAGATTAAAAATGGCAGAAGATCTCAGACTCGTGCTATGCTCCTCTTGCTCAATGTGGGAGCTCAGGGAGGCTGATGTCCCTGACTCCTTCATGTGCAGGAAGTGTGTCCAGCTGCAGCTCTTGTTAGACCACATAATGGCTCTGGAGCTATGGATGGACTCACTTTGGCGTATCTGCGATGCTGAGGAGGCTGTGGATAGCACCATTAACAAATCGATCACATTCCAGATTAGGATTGCTGAGGGAGAAAGGCAATGGGTGACCAAAAGGCAGAGAAAGAGCAGAGAGGCACTGCAAATGTCCCCTGCGGTCATCTCCATCCAAAACAGGTGTACTGTTTTGGATACTGTTGGAGGAGATGGCTCACCAGGGGAAGGCAGCAGTAACCAAATGCATGGCATCATGGCTGGCGCTGCTGTTCAGAAGGGCAGGAAAAAGAGTGGAAAGGCTATAGTCAGAGGGGACTCAATTGTAAAAGGCGTAGATAGGTGATTCTGTGATGGTATGTTGCCTCCCTGGTGCATGGGTCTGGGATATCTCAGATCAGCTGTCGGACATTCTGAAGCGGGAGGGCGAACAGCCAGCTGTCATAGTCCATATCCGCGCCAATGATATAGGTAAACAACTGGATGGGGTCCTACAAGCAGACTTTAGGGAGTTAGGAGCCAAGTTAAAAAGTAGGACCTTAGGGAGAGTAATCTCAGGATTGCTACAAATGCCACATGCTCTTTGGAGTAAAAATGAAAGAACAGGCAGGATGAATGTGTGGCTTGTGAGATAGTGCAAGGGGGGGGGGGGTTCACATTTTTGGGACATTGGGACCAGTTCTGGGGGAGGTAGGACTATTACAAATTGGATAGCCTACACCTCAGGCAGACTGGAACCAAGGGGCTAGGGTTGCTTTTGCTAACGCTGTTGAGGAGGGTTTAAGCTAATGTGACAGGGGGATGGGAACCAAATGAGGAGGTGAGTGGATAGTAAGGAGGTAGAAACTAAAGCCTGTAAGGAACTAGATAATGAAGTCAGCGTGACTGAGAGGGAGAGTAGGCAGGGAGCAGATGATGAACACAAAGGGACTGGTGGTCTGAGGTACATTTGTTTTAATATGAGAAGTGTAGTAGGTAAGGCAGAGGAACTTATCGCTTGGATTAGTGCCTGGGAGTATGATGTTATTGCTATTACTGAAGCTTGGTTGAGAGAAGGGTATGATTGTCAATTAAATATCCCAGGATATAGATGCTTCTGGCAGAATAGAGAGGGATGTAAAAGGGGTGGAAGAGTTGCATTATTGGTCAGAGAGGATATCACCACTGTGCTGAAGTAGGGCACCATGGAGGACTTGAACAGTGAGGCAATATGGGCAGAGTTCAGAAATAGGAAGGGTATGGTAACAAAATTGGGGCCTCCCAACATCGAATGTGAGATAGAGGTACAAATATGTAAACAGATTATGAAAGGATGTAGGAGCAACAGGGTGGTGGTGATAGGAGATTTTAATTTTCCCAACATTGACTGGAATTCACTTAATGTTAGAGGTCTAGATGGAGCAGAATTTGAAAGGAGCATTCCAGCAGGTTTTCTAGAGCAGTGTGTAAATAGTCCAACTTGGGAAGGAAACATACTGGACCTGGTATTAGGGAATGAGCCCAGACAGGTGGTTGAAGTTTCAGTAGGTGATTACTTTGGGAATAGTGATCACAATTCTGTAAGTTTTAGAATGCTCATGGACAAAGACGAGAATGGTCCCAAAGGAGGAGTGCTAATTTGTTGGATGGCCAACTATAGCAAAACTTAGCAGGAGCTGGGGAGCAGCTGTTTGAAGGTAAATCCACATTTGATATGTGGGAGGCTTTTAAAAAGAGATCGATTAGAGTGTAAAACAGACATGTCTCTGTGAAAGTGAGGGATAGAAATGGCAAGATTAGGGAACCATGGATGACAGGTGAAATTGTGAGACTAGCTAAGAGGAAGCATACACAGAGAGTTGTGAGAGCATGGAATGCGTTGCCAGCAGCAGTTGTGGAAGCAAGGTCATTGGGAACATTTAAGAGACTCCTGGACATGCATATGGTCACAGAAATTTGAGGGTGCATACATGAGGATCAGTGGTCGGCACAACATCGTGGGCTGAAGGACCTGTTCTGTGCTGTACTGTTCTATGTTCTAAAAAGTCTACGTGACTGAAAACAGACAAAACTTTTGAAGAATATCAGAAAGTTAGGACCAATCTGAAATGAGGAATTTAGAAAGCTAAAATGGTTCATGAAATATCTTTAACAAACAGCATTAAGGAAAATCCGAAAGCCTTTCATTCATACAGAAAGCGCAAGAGGGTATCTAGAAAAAGGGTTGGCCCACTCAAGGACAAAGGAGGTAAGTTAAGCATGGAGTCAGAGAAAATGAGTGAGATTCTTAACAAGTACTTTGCATCAGTATTCACCAAGGAGAGGGACATGACGAATGTTGAGGTTAGGGATAGATATTTGATTACTCAAGTCGGCATAAGGAGGGAGGAAGTATTGGGTATTGGGCATTAAAGTGGACAAGTCCGGATGGGATCTATCCCAGGTTATTGAGGGAAGTGAGAGAGGAAATAGCTGGGGCCTTAACAGATATCTCTGCAGCATCCTTGAATATGGGTGAGGTCCGAAAGGACTGGAGAATTGCTAATATTGTCTCCTTATTTATAAAGGGTAGCAGGGATGATCCATGAAATTATAGATGAGTGAGCCTGACATCAGTGGTAGGGAAGCTGCTGGAGAAGGTACTGAGGGATAGGATCTATTTACATTCAAAAGGAAATGGGCTTATCAGTGATAGACAAAATGTTTTTGTGCCAGGAAGGTCTTGTCTTACCAATTTAGTAGAATTCTTTGAGGAAGTGAAATAGTTGATTGATGAGGGAAGGGCAGTAGATATCATATACATGGACTTCAGTAAGGCATTTGATGACACTTCCCGTGGTAGGCTGATGGAGTCTTATTGGATCCAGGGTGTACTAACTAGATGGATAGAGAACTGGCTGGGCTACAGGAGACAGAGAGTAGTAGTAGAAGGGAGTTTCTCAAAATGGAGAACTATGACCAGTGGTGTTCCACAGGGATATGTGTTGGGACCACTGTTATTTGTGATATACATAAATGATCTGGAGGTGGTCTGATTAGCAAGTTTGCAGATGACACTAAGATTGATGGAGTAGCAGATAATGAAGGAGACTGTCAGAGAATGCAGCAGAATATAGATAGATTTGAGAGTTGGGCAGAGAAATGGCAGATGGAGTTCAATCTGGGCAAATGTGAGGTGATGCATTTTGGAATATCGAATTCTAGAGCAAACTATATGGTAAATGGAAAAGCTCTGGGGGAAATTGATGGATAGAAAGGTCTGAGTGTTCAGTTCCATTGTATCCTGAAGGTGGCAGATGCAGGTCGATAGAGTGGTCAAAAAGCATACCGCATGCTGTCCTTCAGTGGACGAGGTATTGAATACAAACATTAGCAGCCCATGTTATGGTTGTATCAGACTTTGGTTTGGAATTTGGAATACTGTGGGCAGTTCTGGTCATCACATTACCAAAATGATGTGAATGCTTTTGAAGGGTGCAGGTGGAGGTTCACCAGGATGTTGCCTGGTATGGAGGGTGCTCACTATGAGGACATGTTGAGTAGATTAGGATTATTTTCAATAGAAAGAGGAAGGTTGAGGGAGGACCTGATTGAGGTCTGCAAGATCATGAGAGGTATAGACAGGGTTCAAAGTTTGTGCGAAGATTTGTAGCTCGGGTGCTCGTTGTTGTGGTTCTGTTCGTCGAGCTAGGTGATGCATTTTGGAATATCGAATTCTAGAGCAAACTATATGGTAAATGGAAAAGCTCTGGGGGAAATTGATGGACAGAAAGGTCTGAGTGTTCAGTTCCATTGTGTCCGCTGTAGTGGTTGGTATATTGGGTCCAGGTCGATGTGTTTGTTGATGGAGTTGATGGAGTTGTTGATGGAATATACCAACCACTACAGCGGACAGCTGAAACTGACAACCGGAAGCGGCAGGGACAGACCACTATAAACACCGGAGGAAACATCAAAGCAGCGCTTCGCAGGAGGCTCCCAAGCACTGATGATGTCGCCTAGCCAGGGGACGAAACGTTTGCAACAAAAACTTCCAGCTCGGCGAACAGAACCATAACATAGACAGGGTGGATAGGAAGAAGCTTTTTCCCAGAGTGGAGGACTCAATTAAAAGAGGTCATAAGTTCAAAGTGAGAGGGAAAATGTTTAAGGTTGATGTACGTAGAAAGTTCTTTAGGCAGACGGTGGTGGGTGCCTGGAAAGCGTTGCCAGCGGAGGTGGTAGAGGCAGACATGATAGTGTCATTTAAGTTGTATCTAGACAGATACATGAATGGGCAGGGAGCAGAGGGATGCAGATCCTTAGAAAATAGGTTTAGATAGAGGATCTGGATTGGCATAGGCTTGGCGGGCCGAAAGGCCTGTTCCTGTACTGTAATTTTCTTTGTTCTTTGTTCTTTGTTCTAGAGACCAGTGAGTCTCACATAGGTGGTTAGGAACTTATTAGAGAGAATTCTTAGGAGTCAGATTTGTGTGCATTTGGAAAAGCTTGGACTAATTAGGGACAATCAGTATAGCTTTGTGCAGGGCACTTCATGGCTTATTAACTTGATTGAATTTTTCGAGGAGATGACAAAGGTTATCGAGGGTAGAGAAGTAGATAATGTCTATATGAAATTTAGTAAGGCTTTTGGTAAGGTCTCTCATAGTTGGTTCATCCAGAAGGTTATGATGGGTGGGATCCATGGTGGCTTGGCTGCTTGGATTGAGAATTGGCTTGTGGTTAGAGGGTAGACGGTAGTTAGGGAAGGGTAAATTTCGGTCCGGGGGTCTGTGACTAGTAGTGTCCCACAAGGATCCGTACTGGGACCTTTGCTGTTTGTGATATATGTAAATGATTTGGATGAAAATGTAGATGGGGGGGAGGAGGTTAATAAGTTTGCAAACGATACATAGATTGGTGAAGTGTGGATGGTATAGAAGATTGTCAAAAGATACAGGAGAATGTATATCAGTTGCAGATAAGGGCAGATGGAGTTTAATCCGGGCAAGTCTGAGGTGCTACATTTTGGGAGATCAAATGTTATAGAAACAATAATAGTTAATGGCAGGACTCTGAATAACATTGATGTCCAGAAGAATCTTGGCATTTGAGTCCATAGCTTCCTGAAAGTGGCCACACAAATAGCTTGTATGGTAAAGAAGGCATATGGCATGATTGCCTTCAATGGTCAGAGTATAAGAGCCAGGATGTCATGTTGCAGCTTTATAAGACTTTTGTCAGTTGCACTTGGAGTATTACATCCAATTCTGATTGCCACATAACAGAAAGGATGTGGAGGTTTTGGAAAGGATGCAGAGAAGGTTTAACGGGTTGCTGTCTGGATTAGAAGGCATGAGCTATAAGGAGAGGTTGGAAAACTTGGTTGTTTTTCATTGGAATGGTGGAGGCTGAGGGGAGACTTGACAGAAGTCTATAACATTATGAGATTTATAGAAACAGTTGAAGGTATAGCACTCTAAAAGCTTGTGATTTCAAATAAACGAGTTAGACTATAATCTACTGGCTTTATCCACCACAGTCCAATGTCAGCATCTCGACAAAATGGAGAAAATACTGAGAGGAGACCTGATTGAATCATAGGATCCTTACTTTGAGGAAGCAGGCCATTCAGCCCATCAAGTCCACACCATCCCTTTAAAGAACATTCCATCCAGATCCAATGCCTTACCGTATCCCTGTAACCCTGCATTTCCCATCTAATCCATCTAGCCTGCACAGCCTGGAGACTATGGGCTAGTCCACTTAACCTGCATATTTTTGGACTTTGGGAGGAAACTGGAGGATATGAGGAAATTCACGCAGACATGAGGGGAATGTGCAATCTTCACACATACAGTCGCCTGAGGCTGGAATCAAACCAAGATCCCCAACACTGTGAGGCAGCAGTGCTAAACACTCAGCCACTCATGTTTGAGGTTTTTAAAATCATTAGCAGGGCTGGACAGAGTAGACAGGGAGTAGGCAGAAAAGAAAGATAAAATGGCTTAGATTTAAAGTGATGTGTGAATGAAGCAAGGTAAGAAAAAAATTACACACAGCGAGTATGGGATGCATTGTCTGGAAATATGATGGAAACAAGTTCAATTGAAGCATTCAAGAGGGCAGTGGATGAACGTTTGGATAGTCATGGTCTGCAGGAATATGAGGAAATTACAAGAGATTACTACTAATTTATAGAGCTGGACTCGATAATAAAGCTGGCGCAGACACAATGGATTGAATGGTCTCCTTCTGCACTGTCATAATTCTGTGAAATAAATTGTCAACTTTTTGCTCTTCTGTAAAGCACTGGATAAGATGTAAAATAAAGCCTTGTGTTAATTTTCTCTTGGGAGTTGATCATCTGATTATATCTGGGCCAAAATAAGCTTTTCACTTTTCTCCCCAGTAACCTTGCTGTTATATTACTACATTTCACACCATCACAATCACCACAGTTCTGTTTTACACACCAAATCAGAGTTTTCATAGCCTGCTATTACTTGGCATGCAGTTTTTTTGTCTCTGTGTTAACTTTGACAGCTGGCATCAGCAAGAAGAAACAAATGAGAAAACTGCTATCCGAATACACTTTGCAATTATGGAGTAACTAGCATCTCTTACGTTTGTATTCCACGATGGCACATTCATGCTAACTTATTACAAGGATAAATTATTACTTGGCAATAAAAGGTAAGAGCAAATATTTCCATTTTAACAATGTCAATGATCTGAGTAAGTCAATAAATCATTACTGTTACAGAGAGTGAAATACTCAGCAATTGGACTGTTTTTTTTTAGATGTCATTGCAAATCCAGTGAACTTTCACATTTTCTTTTACATAAAACCTTTATACTGCACCAGGAAACGTGACAGTAAATATCTGAAGATGGCATCGCTGCAACAATAATTCGCTTTCCAAAGTACCAACTGACTGACAGGTATCAGAAGCATGAAGCAATTTAATTAAATTGAGATTTTCAAGAGAATATTAGTTGATTATCTGGATAGAACTAATGTGGAAGGGTATGAGGAAAATGTAGGAGATTAGCACTAGATAATGGTACTTCTGTGAAGAGCTGGTGCAGGCATAATGGGCAGAATGACCTTCTATGCCTTAAAATACCTGTGATTTGGGATGACATGCTCTTGAGGAGAAAGTGAGGTCTGCAGATGCTGGAGATCAGAGCTGGAAATGTGTTGCTGGAAAAGCGCAGCAGGTCAGGCAGCATCCAGGGAACAGGAGAATCGATGTTTCGGGCATAAGCCCTTCTTCAGGAAGAAGGGCTTATGCCCGAAACGTCGATTCTCCTGTTCCCTGGATGCTGCCTGACCTGCTGCGCTTTTCCAGCAACACATTTCCAGCCCATGACATGCTCTTGGATTGATATAAGCAATGTGTACCATCAGACAAAAAGTGAGCCTACAATAGCAGATGCTGATGAAATATTTATCGGAAACACATCAAATTTGCAGAACTTATTTCTGTTTAAGATGAATGTTACATGACCTGGATATTAGTGCTGAATCATTATCTAGAAATCTACAGACTTGCAAAATAATGATGAGAATGATGACACTTTGGTGGAAACAAATGACAAGATGCTCAATGGATAGGCCAGGATGGCAGTGAAAGTCAATGTTTTGTGAGAAATTGGACATGACACGCTATACAATTTGAACAATACAGCCACCATGAGTGTTGGCTCACAGAATATGGAGACAGGCAGAATATGAAACAATGGGCCTCAACAACATGGTTCTCCCAATATATGAGACATCTGGGTGAATTCATAGAATCATAGAATCTCTATAATGTGGAAAGAGACCATTCAGCCCATTGATTCTGCACTGACCCTCTGACGAGCATGCCATCCTACCCCCATAGCCTCACATTTGCCATGGCTAATCACCCTAACCTGCATATCCCTCAATACTACAGGATAATTTAGCACAAACTCCACACAGAGAGTCACCTGAGACTGGAATTGAACCCAGAGAACCAATTGTGTGAGTTTGCACAATCTTCCCAGGTTCGATGGATCCACCATGGGAAATGCAGTGTTATAGAATAGGGTAGGGTGGTGGGTCTGGGTAGGATGATGTTTTGAGTCTCGGTGTGCCCTCAATGGGTCACATGCTTCCACATAGTAGGGATTCTATGATTTTAACTCATGGATTGGACCAGGGTGCATCTCAGGGCTGTTCGCTCACTCTCTTATTACTTGTTCACTTAACACCTATCTGGATGCTGACAGCACCCCTGTTTTGTCTTTTATCACTTTTCCTCATCAGTCTCACTTTAAAGGCTCATGGTTTTTCTCTCTTGCCTTTCTGTGTAGCACATTGCTATGTCCATCTCACACCTGTAGTATTTGCCATCAGCCTGTATAGCAAACATACTGCATGTGCTTTAATGAAATGGCTGTATCTCAAATCAGAGGAAGACATAATTTAGCCAGGGCTCCTGGTAAACTGAGAACAGTGTCCAATGTCAGTCTTGAGCCTTGTCACAGTCAGTCATCTGCCAATGACATCACACTCAGGACGTTCGACTTACTACAATCCGAGGAGAGGGACACAGTCAAGCCTGTAGGTCCAGTCCAGCCAGTCAGAGGATTAACAGATTATCAGTTAGTGAGCTTCATGGAGAGTGGATAGGGATCTGGTAAGTTATCACTTGGGGCTGTCTGTCCAGATCATTCGGAGGTGGAGCACGGTCAGTGTTGGGAGTTAACGGAACGAAAGGTATGAGTGGGTGTCAAAGGAGTCTATTTTGATAGGGAGGTGGGGGGCTGAACACTGGACTCTGGAAGCAACCACCTGCATTGCTGGTGGTATAAGAATGGTGAATAAGGGGAGCACCCGGACCAACCAACCCAACCACCCCATGGCTCAACACTTCAACTCCCCCTCCCACGCCTATCACCCACCTTGACCTCCTTCCATCTATCGCATTTCCAACGCACCTCCCCCAAGTCCCTCCTCCTTACCTTTTATCTTAGCCTGCTGGACACACTTTCCTCATTCCTGAAGAAGGGCTCATGCCCGAAACGTCGATTCTCCTGCTCCTTGGATGCTGCCTGACCTGCTGCGCTTTTCCAGCAACACATTTTCGGCTCTAATCTCCAGCATCTGCAGTCCTCACTTTCTCCTCCACGTAGATAGGGTGGTAAAGAAGGTGTATGGCATGTTTTCTTTTATTGGTCAGGGAACTGAGTACAAAAGTCAAGATGTTATGTTACAGCTTTATAAGACTTTGGTTAGGCCACACTTAGAGTAATGCATTCAATTCTGGTTGCCACATTACAGAAAGGATTTAGAGGCTTTGGACACAGTGCAGAAGATGTTTACCAGGATCCTGCCTGGATGAGAGGGTATGAATTATAAGGAGAAGTTAGAAAAACTCACATTGTTTTCACTAGAGTGGTGGAGGCTGAGGGGAAATTTGACATAAGTCTATAAAATTATGAGTTACACAGATAACATTGATGGTCAGAATCTTTTCCCCAGAGATGAAATGGCTAAAACTAAGGGCATGCAGGTAGGTTGAGAGGGGGAAAGTTCAAAGGAGATGTGAGTAGAATATAGGACATAGAAGAGTACAGCACAATACAGGCCCTTCGGCCATGATGTTGTGCCGAACATTTATCTTAATATAAGAGCAGTCTAACCTACACACCCTTCAATTTACTGTCATCGATGTGCTTGTCCAGCAGTTGCTTAAATATCCCTAATGTCTCTGAACCTAAGACCACTGCTGGCAGTGCATTCCATGCACCCAAGACACTCTGTGTAAAGAACCTACCTCTGACATCTCCCCATACCTTCTGCCAATCACCTTCACATTACATCCCCTCGTGACAACATTCCTGCCCTGGGGAAAAATCACTGGCTATCTATGTCTCTCATTACCTGGTACACCTTTATCAAGTCACCTCTCTTCCTTTTTCTCTCCAGTATAAAAAGCCCTAGCTCACTCAACCTCTCTTCATAAGGCAAGCCCTCCAATCCAGGCAGCGTCCTGTTAAATCTCCTCTGCACCCTCTCTAAAGCATCTACACCCTTCCTATAATGAGGCGAACAAAAATGGACACAATATTCCAAGTGTGGTCTAACCAGGGTTTTAGAGAGCTGCAGCAAAACCTCGCGGCTCTTAAACTCAATCCCCCTGTTAATGAAAGCCAAAACACAATACGTCTTTTTAACAGCCTCATCAATTTGGGTGGCAACTTTGAGGGATCTATGTATGAGTGGACTCCAAGATCCTGCTGTTCCTCCACACTGCCAAGAATCCTGTCTTTAACCCTGTATTCAGCATTCAAATTTGATTTTCCAAAATGAATTACTTTGTATTTATCCAAATTGAACTCCATCTGCCACTACTCAGCCCAGCTGTGCATCCTGTCAATGTCTTGTTGTAGCCTGCAACAGCCCTCAGCAATATCTATAAGCCCCGATCTTTGTGACATCAACAAACTTACTAACCCACCCTTCCACTTCTTCATTCAAGTAAGTTATAAAAACCACAAACAGCAGAGGCCCAAGAACAGATCACTACACAACACCACTGGTCACTGACTTCCAAGTGGAATACTTTCCATCCACTACCACTCACTGTCATCTTTCAGCCAGCCAATTTCGTATCCAGACAGCCAACTTTCCCTGTATCCCATACCTCCTAACTTTCTGGATGAGCCGACCATGGAGAACCTGATCAAATGACTTACTGAAATCCAAATATACCCCGCTTAACCTTCATCAACTTGTCTCGTCACATCCTCAAAGAACTTAATAAGGCTTGTGAGGCAGGACCTGCCCCTCATAAAGCCATGCTGACTAGCTTTAATCAAACTATGTTTTTCCAAATAGTCATAAATCCTATCTCTCAGAATCCTTTCTAGATTAGATTCCCTACAGTGTGGAAACAGGCCCTTCAGCCCAACAAGTCCACGCCAATCCTCCAAAGAGTAACCCACACAGACCCCTACATTTACCGCTGACTAGAACACCTAACATTAAGGGCAATTTATTCACCTGGCCTGCACATCTTTGGATTGTGGGAGGAAACTGGAGCACCCAGTGTAAAACCCATGCAGATTTGGGGAGAACGTGCAAACTCCACATAGACAGTTGCCCAAGGTGGGAATTGAACCCGGGTCTCTGGTGCTATGAGGCAGCAGTGCTAACCACTGAACCACCATGCCTTGCTCGCCATCAGCGTAAGACTGACTGGTCTGTAATGCCCAGGGATTTCCCTTTTTGCTTCCTTGAACAGAGGAACAACATCCGCCTCCTTCCAATCATCAGGTACCACTCCCAATCATCCGGTACTACTCCCGTGGAGAGTGAGAATGCAAAGATCATCACCAGAGTTGTAGCAATCTCATTCCTCGCTTCTCGTAGTAACCTTGGAAATGTCTGGTCTGGCCCTGGGGACTTATCTAACATGATGCTTCCCAGAATTTCCAGCACATCCACTTCCTTGATATCACTCTGTTCGAGCCTATTAACCTGGTCCACGGTGTTCTCACTATCAACAATGTCCCTCTCTCTCTAGTGAATACTGAAGGAAAACAACCTCATTTAGGGTCTCCCCTACCTCATCAGACTCCAGGCACAAGTTCCTTCCACTATCCCTGATTGGCCCTACCATCTCTCTGATCATTATCTTATTCCTCACATACATGTAGAGTGCCTTTGGGTTTTCCCTAAAGCTTCCCGCCAAGGCTTTTTCATGTCCCCCCAGCTACAGTTTAATTCCAAGGAACCAGTGGGACCTGTGTGGAATTTCTCAATTATCCACTCACAAATGTATCAGAACTGACCAATGCCATTTGTACCAGATCACATGAAGACATCAGTACTGTAGCTTGGACAGTGGGATTTGGCTTCCTCTGGTGCAGGGCACTTTAGAATATACAAACAGAGTACTGAGAGGGCTATATCACAATGCAGCTGAGTCCATCAATTGAAACAGATTGCATTTCATCAATGAAAAATGTGATCTGTGATAATCAGTTCCACTTCTTCGAGGCTCACGCCCACTACCCTGGGAGTTACCATGATGCCGAAATCCTAGGAAACGCTTATGTTCCTGTTGCTGTTGAGGGTCCAGATGCCTTATCAAGATGGTTACTAGGAGATGAGAACTAGCTACTGAAATTCTGGTTGATGACTCCGTTGCACAGCTTCTGAAGAAGGGTTATACCCAAAAGGTTGACTTCTTCACTTCCTGATGCTGTCTGGTTTGCTGTGATCTTTCAGACGCCTACCTGTCTGCCCTGACTGAGGTGAAGCATAGATACAATGCTTCTTAATTCTAGACCATTCTTCAAACAGGGCCCATGGTGCACAGACGACAGATCTATTGAACACAATGTTTCACTGGTTCGACCAGCCTAGTGTGACCATGCAGCTTAATCTAAAGAGAGAATGCTGCCTAATCCCAGAATCTTGCACTCTGCATGACTGGAATAAGTAATGAGGGGACGTGATGACTTCTGAAGAGTTGGGAAAGTGGGAGCAGTTTTCCAAGGATGAGGATGAAAACATTAAGCAGAAAAAACAACAGCTTGTGTGTGACAGTGTGTAACAGTGTCAGGCATACAAGCCAGGTAGGACTTAATTCAAACACAGTTCTAATAGAGAAGAGCTGTATGCAGTGATCACACATTGATTGCAAAATTGTTGGTGCGCAACAGGCACATAGTTTGTTTGTATTCTGAGAGCCAAATGCAGCTTCTGTTTGATTGATTTCTATTCATTTTTGATGATTGTAAATAAATCTTAATCTTTTGAAGTGTTAAAGGCTTTCCTGTGTATGATGGTTTCTCACTTATCACTGAGAAGATGTTGGGTGATGGTGATCAATGGGGAAAATATAGCAGTCACTTGAAGAAGGATGTAAGATGGGATGTGGGTAAGAACTACTGAATTGGCACTTAAAAAGCCACAGAAATAGGACTGTGCAGTTACATGTGCAAGCAAGTGCCAGTCGTAACACCTAGCTGCTATGGGATGCAATGGTTTGTAGTTGCTGTGTTCCTACATTGACAGTGAAGGGGATCTCTGGGCTGGAATGCTTGACCAGGGCTACTTCTGGTGTTTAAAGGAATGTGTGTTAATATAAATGGGTTATCATTGGATGAGAAGGATGCCATGGATAGTGATTGGTTGCTAATGAAATGAGTTTGGGATGATAGCACATAGAGGGAAACAATCTATGAAACTTGATGAAAATGTGCCATTTGCTAAACTATCTTGAGAATCGGCCCAATACATTTCACTAACTATGTTGTAAAAAGCCTGAATCTGAAAAGATGAAGAGGAGCAAGACCTTTTAGTTGTGAGTAGAACTTTATTATTTTTGCTTTATTATAGTGAGAAAAATAGTAGCACTAAAATGGCATGGTATATATGAGATACTACTCATTTTTCCAAAGATTGTAGATAAAGTAAATTGAAGAGTAGCAGACAAGCAATCTGAAGTAACAGTGAAGTTAAACTCAGACTGGAAATCCAACATGTTCCACATTTGATCAGCTCCACAAAGCCAAGACAAAAGGGGACTTTGTTTGTTCAGTGTTCAAATGGAAAACACTAAACCATTTGGCAAGAAATTTAAAAACAGTTGGATATGACCCATATTTTCCTTGTGATAATGCTTATAATAATGATTTGGATCTAATTTAACTGGTCTTTTGGTTCTTTTCATTTACATTTTGTTTTCCTTTTCCCTTTACTTCTAAGTACCCTTTGCAGTCTTCATGAGGATTCTACAAAAATATTTGTTGCCTTGCAACTCAAGAGTGAATATTTTTTTGAAAAATCATTACATTGGCGACACTGGCTTTTGGCCCTTCCTGAGGTAAAACATCTGATTTTATTTGCCAAGTTTGCTTGATGACACAGCCAAGACCAGCAACTCCCTCACCATATGGGAAATGACAAAATCAAATTCACATCTTTTTCTAATTTCCAATTTATAGCAACTGCTCAGATATGGCCTCAGTCTAGAGTTGATGGCCTTCACCCAATTTAGATCATAACTAAATTGAACATCCAAAATGAACCCATTTATTTATTAAATACCAGTGAAAAGTAATGATTAAGTGAAATTGCAGTGCTGTGGTGTCCCATGAAGAAGAGTTGGACATCTTTATTTTGACAAAGTGATATTCATGCTTCTAATTGTAATTAGTTAATCAGATGATGCAAGTGTGACCTTCACCAAAGCAGCAACAATTTGGAGGCAAAGGAGTTCATTCAAGTGAATAGAGTGGTCTATTACAGGCAGTTACGGGTAAATGCAAGGCGACGATTTCCAAGTAGACGCATAGGAATACCGGACTCACTCTAATTCATGAGCACGAGTTACAGCTTTTTATACACCAAAATAAACAACTTGTCGAGCAATCATGGGCAGTTTGTCTCCACCCCCATTTCAAGTGTGGTCACCATCATCATGTGGTCTCATTTTAGTTTGATAAGTTAATCAGCTATCTCCTTTGTCAAATTATTCCTGAACTATCATTCTGGCAACCAGCTATCTTACAGTCAGACTGCATGCTCCTGTGGTCAAACTGAAATGTCATGGAAGTGTCTGCCATTTCAACAAAGTTAGTCAACCCCATTCTTCTACCTGAATAAGCCTTGCTTAAGCATTCTCAGTCAACTATTTGATGTCTATTCTACGATTCATATGTGTGTGTGTGTGCGCGTATATTTAGCTGGACTACTGGATCATAGGTCTGCTCTCTCCTTAGAGAGAGACAACTGGTGGCAGTTTAGGCTGAGGGTCACTGCCTCAAGTGAAGTTGAGAAGAAGAGCACTTCATGGTAACCTCAGCTAGTGCAGGAATTGAGCCCATGCTGTGGCATTGCTCTGCATTACAAACGAGTTGTTCAGCCCACTGAGCTAACTGATCCCCATTGTTGGGTTAAATATCTTTAGAAATGAAATCAAATTCACCACAGCAGTTTGAACTCAAAGTCAGTTTAAAATTTCTGGAATAAGAAAGCCAGTAAAAGTTACAATGAAATTGTTGGATATTGTAAAATCCAAGCTGTCCAAGATGAAAAGTTACTGACCATACCTTGTCTCCAGGTCAACAGTAGTGTGTTTGACAGTTTACAGACCTTTAACTTGGCTGAGTATTTATGCAGCCTGGCAACATCCTTTAAATTTAAATTCATGTTGTATCTATTTTAGTTTTTTTTGTTCACAGAATGTGAGCTTTGCTGGCTGGGACAACATTTATTACTCAATCCTAACAGCCCTGGGGAATGTGGTGGTGAACTGTCTTATTGATTCACTGCAATCTTTTGGATGTAGGTAGATCCATAATGCTGTTAAGAAGAAAGTTCAAGGATTTTGGTGACACTGAAGGAAGGGCGATATATTTCCAAATCAGGATAGTGAATGCTTTGGAGAACTCATAGTTGGTGGTATTCCCATGGAGTACTTTAACATGCACATTGATTGGCCAAATCAAATCGTTAGAGGCAGTCTTGAAAAGGAGTTCATAGAACGCATCCATGATAACTTTCTTGAACAGTATGCTACTGAACCTATAAGTGAGCATGTAATCTTAGATCCGGTCCTGTGGAATGAGACAGGCAAAATGAATGATCTTGTAGTTAAGCTTCCTCCCGCTAACAGTGATCACAGTATGATCGAATTTCGGAAAGAAATGGAAGGTGAAATAGTATCATCTAAAACCAGGGTGTTATGCTTAAACAATGGAAACTATTATGGAATGAGGAGTTGGTTAAATTAGACTGGGATCACAAGTTATATGGTGGAACAGTTGAGGAACAGTGGACGACATTCAAAGAGATTTTTCACAGTGCTCAAGGAAGATCAAAAACACGAATAGCAAGAATAGGAAGAGCCAACCTTGGATAACCACGGAAATAAAGGAAGGCATCCAATTAAAAGTTCAGGCTTACAAAGTAGCCAAGAATAGTGGGAAATGGGAAGATTGGGAAAACTTTAAAAAGCAACAAAGAACCAGAAGCAAGCAATAAAGAAAGGAGAGATAGATTATGAATGCAAATTAGCACAGAATATAACAACAGGTAGGAAAAGCCTTTATAAATATATAAAACAGAAAAGGGTGGCTAAAGTGGTCATAGATCCCTTGCAGGATGGGAAAGGGGAGTTAATATTGTGTAATACTGATATGGTTGAGACCTTGAACAAGTATTTTATGTCAGTCTTCACAGTGGAAGATGTTCCTAACATGCCAAGGAATGATTTTAAAGATACAATAGGAGGTTAGAATCTCAATTAAATTGTTATCACTAAAGAGGTAATATTGAGAAAACTTGAGGGGCTAAAGGTAGATAAGTCACCTGGAACTGATGGAATGCATCCCAGGGTGCTGAAAGAAATGGTGAAAGTTGTAGTAGATCCATTAGTGGCAATTTACCAAAATTCCCTGGAGTCTGGGCAGGTCCTGGAAGATAGTGATGTCACGATGTTGTTTTAAAATGGGTGTTGGCAAAATGCAGGTAACTATAGGCCAGTTAGCTTAACATCTGTAGTCAGGAAAATGCTGGAGACTATCATGAAAGAAGAAATAGTGAGACATCTGGGTGGAAAGGGTTCCAACAGGCAGAAGCAGCATGGATTCAGGGAGGGAAGGTCTTGTTTGCCAAACTTACTGGTGTTCTTTGAGGATGTAACAACTGTGATGGATGGAGGTGTACAGGTGGATATTGTATACTTAGATTTCCGGAAGGCATTCCACAAGATGCTGCATAAAAGACTCAATCATAAGATAAGAATGCCAGAGTTGAGGGGAATGTACTAGCATGGATAGAGGACTGGTTAATCAATAGAAAGCAAAGATTTGGGATAAATGGGTGTTTCTCTGGTTGGTGATCAGTGGTGAGTTGGGTGCAGCAGGGATCAATGCTGGGCTTACAACTGTTCATGATATATATAAATGTTTTGGAAGAGGAGATTGAGTGTATCCAAGTTTGCTTGATGATACTAAATTGAGTGGAAAGGCAAACTGTGCAGAGGATGTGGAGGGTCTACAGAGAGGTTTAGACAGGGTAAGTGAGTGGGCAAGGGTCTGGCAGATGGAGCACAATGTTGGTAAATGTGACATTATCCACTTTGGAAGTACAAATATTAGGTCAGAGTACTACTTAAATAGTGAAAGAATACAACAAGCTGTTGTGCGGAAGGACTTAGGAATGCTCATACATGAATCACTAAAAGTTGCTTTGCAGGTGCAATGGGTAATCAGGGAGGCAAACAGAATGTTGACTTTCATTGCTAGAGGGTTTGAATTTAAGAGCAGGGAGGTTCTGCTGCAATTGTACAAGGTGTTGGTGAGGCCGCACTTGGAGTATTGTGCACAGTTCTAGTCTCCTTACTTGGGGAAGGGTGTGCTGGCTTTGGAGGTGGTGCAGGGGAAGTTCACCAGGTTGATTCCGGAGATGGGGGGGTTTACTCTGTGAGGAGATGTTGAGCCGCCTGGGACTGTACTCGCTAGAATTTAGAAGAATAAGAGGAGAACTTATAGAAACATGTAAAATTATGAAAAGGATAGATACAATAACGGCAGACAAGTTGTTTCCAGTGGTAGATGAGACTAGGAGTAGGAGACATGGCCTTAAGAGTAGGGGGAGTAGATTGAGGACAGAGATGAGGAGGAACTGCTTCTCCCAGAGAGTAGTGAATCTATGGAATTCTCTGCCCAAGGAAGCAGTTGAGTCAGTTTCATTAAATATATTCAAGATATGGTTGGATAGATTTTTGCATGGCAGGGGAATTAAGGGTTATGGGGATAATGCAGATAGGAGGAGTTGAGATGATGTACAGATCAGCCGTGCTCTTAATGAATGGCAGAGCAGGCTCGATGAGCTAAATAGCCTACTCCTGTTTCTATTACTATGAAGTTAAAAGCTGCCACCATCATCCTCTTAGACCATAAAACCATAAGATAGAGGAGAAGCATTAAGCTCATTGATTCTACTCCACCATTCAATGATGGCTGATTTTTTTCTCTCAACCCAATTCGCTTGCCTTCTCCCTGGAATCTCTGATTCTCATACTAATCAAAAACCTATCTAACTCTGGCTATACACTCAATTACTTGGCCTCCGTAGACTTCAATGACAATGAGTTCACAGGTTTACAGATTCTAGAGGCTGAAGAAATTGCTCCTCATCTCAGTTCTGAAGGGTCATCTACTGAATTTTTTCACAATTTTGGATACCTACTGTTAAACCTCCCCATAGCCTTCTCTGTGCTAGAATCGCATTGACTTAAGGTTCTCCATACCTGAAACCATTCTTATGAAACAAGAACAAATTACTGGAAAAACACAGCAAGTCTGGTAGCATCTGTGGAGAGAAAGCAAAGTTAATGTTTTGGGTTCAGTCCCTTCTTCGGGATCGAAGAACATCAATACAGATGCCCAGAATATTCTAACTGATGTCTAGGTAAGTAAATCACTAAGTAATAGAAATATAATGCAGGGGGTATAACACATCACTGTTTATACTTTGTTTACAGCATAAATCACTTAAATAAAAATGTCACTTTGTCTAAATAAAACTTACTGGCAGAGAGCCTTCTCACACCCAACCTCAACTGACTACTCAGACATTGTGGAGATCACAAATGTACAATTAATTTCCAGTATTTCAGATATAAATATCGTTGGTATAACAAATGGTTCATCAATCCGAATTGGCTATAATGCAATTGACAAATAGTGGATGCTATTTGGATAGCGCAAACTTTCTACTGCAAGGGTATAGGGATTTTCTACTGAAATCCTCGACAGCCTGATTTTCGATAGTGCAAGGTTGTACCAGAACACAACCATTGCATTATACCAGAAACAGCTGTACAAGTTTTTGTTGATTTATCAAGAGTATCAGTTTGCAAGATGTTGGTTAAAATAAAGCTTTCTGTACTAATTTTGAAATGCTCTTTGATAGTGCAAATCATATCAACTGGTCATTTGAATTGCTTTGAAGTTGGCAATTGGCAATTATGATTTTCAATTATAGGCTGGCACCCCAGATTTGAGGGAATTCCTGGCTGAGCCAACATGATCTTTAAAAATGGCTACCCATGCTTGCCATTTTCAGTCCAATACGCAGGCTGCGTTGGGTTGGTAGCCCAGTAAGATCATGGCCAGACTGTCTCAGGGCTCCACCACCGTGTTTAAAATTGAAAAATAAAGATAAAATATAAGTCAACTCTCCAGCTGTCTCACACTAAGTCCCCTCACTCTCCATGCAGTATCTTAGTCAAACTATGTCATGGCTGATTATTCTCAACTCCACATTCTTGCCTTTTCTCCATAACCTTTGATTCCCATACTCATTAAAAATCTGTCTATCTCAGCCTTGAATTGACTTATTCATTTATTCATTCATATTCAGTGGGACTCAGCTCATCATCTGGCATGGCTTTCAACTCTGCAGTGGCCTTCCTGGCAAAGTACAGTCTTAAATGACATTGCTTTGCTAACATTTTTTTGGTAGCTGGACTGTGATCTGTATGGCTGCCTGGAGAGTAAGTTCTTATCCAAATAGGAATTGTTTGAGTGCCCCTTATCACCCTCTTTCTTCCTTCACAATCTCCATTCAAAAGTGGCCCTCCTGCTAGCCGTCTGGTTGTTGCTTCCTTGCTGCTTGTTTCCATAGCCATCTCCCTTCCTCTGGCTCTTTCTCACTAGAGAGGTGAAGGTTGAGCAAAATAAGCTATGGTCTCTGTATCCAGAGGGTCTTCTGCCAACCTTTCTTGCACTTACGCAAGTGCCAGACTCATTGTGTTTGATGGTATGCCCCTGCAGATCTGGCACCTTTTCCTGACTGTAAATGCCAATGCACATGCTGCTTTACCAACCCTGCCAAGGATTGTTAGAGTTCATGGTAGATGCCCCTTTGCAACCAAATCCAACTACCTGCTTGTTCACAGTCTCACTTTAAAAAAAAGTTCATTGGATGTAAGTATTGCTGGTGAGACCAGCATTTATTTCTCATCCCTAATTATACAGAGGGCAGTGAAGAGTCAATCATATTGCTGAGGTTCAATGATCTCACATGAGCCAGCCTGAGTAAAGATTTTCTTCCTGAAAAGACGAGTAAATCAGTTGGGCTTTGATGAAAAATCACAGGGTTACATGGTCACCACTAGGCTACCTATTTATACAAGATATTTGTCGAATTTAAGTTTTACCATCAGCAGTGGTGGAATTTTAACCCATGTCTTCAGAATGTTAGCCTGATCCTCTGCATTAGTAGTCCATTGCTGCTCTAACAGCTCTGAACTCTGATGTTAGGTGTTGAAAAATCTAAAATCTCTCATTAATTACCTTTTCCTTATGCCTTTTCAATCAGTGTTACTACCCTTCCAACTCACACATCTTCTCTCAGTGCCTGTCATCCTGCATTATAGCCAGATGTGGCATGAAGGCCTTAGACTGCTACCTCAAAATTCTGCCATCCAATAATGTGACTCCTCCCAACTCCTGGATCGCCCCTGGGGAGGGCAAGAATGTTTAGCTTAATATTGTATTTCTTGCTTGATTAATGAAGAGCATTTCCAGTATTTTTGTTTTCTAAACTTCAGCCGTCCACTTCCAGCACATTTTATTAATTGTTTAAAATAAACTTCACTGTCTTGTCTTATGTTTAAGAATTGTTTTCCGAGCAGTCAAGTTGAAATCTTTCAAAGCTGGTATAATGTTACAATATTGCTGCTTGTTATCGTCAGTTGTGTGTACAAAGGTGAGTATTCAGGCACATAAGAATCCGATTGCTCTGTGCTATTGAATGTTTGCACTGGTTTGTATTATTGAGTTGGCAAAGTGGTGTGTTTCTTTGGAGAATGGTTTCCATTAAATGATAAAATCTGCTGATACAATCTTTCTGTTAGTTGATTTTTTCTTGCAAAAAAGTATGTTTATGTGAGATTCTTGTCAGGGGAAACCCATCACCTCCATGTGCATTAATACAGATGCTCTATTTACTCCATTGCCAAGTTCGGTCTTTGTAGTTTGGAAATATCCAGGTTAACGCTGTAATAAATAGCAAAGCAAATGTAAAGACAGTATGCTATAAATACTGCTATTGTGAAAATGTTCAGCAGTTAAGCTGTAAATGGGCTAGAAAGAAAAACTTGAACAGTCTCAGTCTGCTTCTGTCTCTGCTAGTACTGCAAAGGTTGCAATGACGAGAAATGCTGTTGGTCAACTTCTTCGCTGGAGGAGTACATTCACAACTTATGTAGAGCATCTCAGTGTAAAATACACACCAGTCAGAATGTTGGATTTTGAGCCTTAGACTCAATTGTAGCATGTAGCAGGGCCCACTGTGCATTGCTCTGTTAAAATTGACATTGCAGCAAGAAACAAGAGGAAGTGAAATTGAACCCTTCCAGTCATAGGAACTAAGATTGTAGGAATCAGCAGCCAATTTTTAACTGCTCTGTTTCTTTAATTTTCCATCTTACCATTCTCTCTAAATCACTGAAGTGCTTCCCAACATCCCTCTGTAGCACACTACCTTATCAGTATACTCATGGCATGGTGGCTCAGTGGTTAGCACTGCTACTCACAGTGCCAAGGACTCAGGTTCATTTTCAGCCTTGGGGAACTGTGTGGCGTTTGCACATTGTCCCTATGTCCATGTGGACTTTCACCAGGTACTCTGGTTTCCTGACACTGTGCAACAATGTGCAGGTTGGGTGGATTAGCCATGCTAAATTGTACTGTCATGTTAGGGAACTTCAGATTAAGTGGGTTAGGTGGATTAAATGCAGCATTATCGGGATAGGATGGGGGCTGGGTCTGGATCGGATTCTCTTTGGTGAGTCAGTGGGTCACTTGATAGGCTGAATGGTTTCTTTCTGCACTTTAGAAATTGTATAATTATGCACTGGTGCACCATCAAATAGAGGGAGACTTTAAACAAATCTGAAGATTATCTTGTATTTACAAAATCTAAAGGCAAGCAGAAAGAAAATTAATAGAATCTGCATTTTCTCTCAGAATACAAATGAATCACTCGTAACGTTGGGACTATACTCTAGCACCCCCCCCTCCCCCCAGCAGCCACCAAGACTTTGAGGAACAAATACGTAGCCACATTATGGAAAGATACAGTAAGAGCAGGGCTGTCATAGTGGGTGACTTTAATTTCCCCAATATTGACTGGGCATCCCTAGAAAAAGAGGCTTACACAGTGCAGGATTTGTTAAATGCATCCAAGAGGGCATCTTGAAACAGTATGTGGATGGTCCAACTAGAGGAAGGACCATATTGAACCTTGTATTTCCTAATGAGCCTGGTCAGGTGACTGATGTTTCATTAGGTGAGCATTTTGGAAGCAGTTATGTTTCGAGAAAAGAATAAGTGATGCATAAGAATAAGTAAGGATCTTGTGGGAAGGTGTTAAATTGGGGGAGGGCAAATTACAGCAGGAGAATTGACGTTTCGGGCACGAGCCCTTCTTCAGCCCTCCTTCAGCCTTTCTTCAGGGCTCATGCCCCGAAACGTTGATTCTCCTGCTCCTTGGATGCTGCCTGACATGCTGCGCTTTTCCAGCAACACATTTTCAGCTCTGATCTCCAGCATCTGCAGTCCTCGCTTTCTCCTCGGAGGGTAAATTACAACAACATCAAGCAGGAGCTAGGAAGAGTTAATTGGGAGGAGCTGTTATCAGGCAAGTCCACGCTTGACATGTGGGAGTTGTTTAAAGACCTGCTGAAGAGAGTTCAGGATCAGCATGTTCCTGTAAGGAGGAAGGAGAAGGATGGCAAAGTAAGGGCCCCTTGGATAACGAGGGAGGTTGTGAATTTAGTCAAAAGGAAAAAGGAAGCAGTTGTAAGGTTTCGGTTGCTAAAATTGGACAGGGCCCGTGAAGAATATAAAGAAAGCAGCCAAGAACTCAAGTAGGAAATTAAGAGAGCAAGGAAGGGCTTTGAAATGACCTTGGCAAGTATGGTTAAAGAGAATTCCAAGGCATTCTAAACATACATTAAAAACAAGAGGATAATTCAGCATGGTGTAGGACCATTCACAGATATAGAAGACAACTTGTCTTAGGAGGCAGAGGATGTGGACAAAGTTGTAAATGAGTACTTTGCATTGATATTCATGCAGGAGAAGGACATAGAGGATAATGAGAATTGCGTGGAGCATGATAATAAGCCATGAACCCCCACCCCCCCCCCCAACCCCGGGTCCACACCTTCCACCCCCACCAACCTCTGCACACAACTCACCATCCTCCGCCACTTCCAAACAGACCCCAACACCAGAGATATATTTCCCTCACCACCGATATCTGCATTCCGAAAAGACATTCCTTCCGCATCTCCCTCGTTAGGTCCACATCCCCCACCAGCCCACACCCCACTCTTGGCACCTTTCCCTGCCACTGCAGAAAGTTCAAAACCTGTGCCCACAACACTTCCCTCACCTCTGTCCAAGGCCCCAAGGGATGCTTCCACATCATCAGGAATTCACCTGTACCTCGACCAATGTCATGTACTGCATCCATTGCACCCAGTGTGGTCTCCTCTACATAGGGGAGACAGGATGCCTTCTTGCGAATTGTTCCAGAGGACATTTCTGGGACACCAACCCCACTGCCCCATGGCTGAACACTTCAACTCCCCCTCTCACTCCGTCAAAGACATGCAGGTCCTGGGCCACCTCCACCGCTGAACCGTTACCACCTGACGCCTGGAGGAGAAACGCCTCATATTCCGCCTTGGGACCCTGCCACCACATGGGATAAATGAAGATTTCAACAGCTTCCTCATTTCCCCTCCGCCAACATTATCCCAGTCCCAAGCCTCCAACTCGGCACTGCCCTCCAGACCAGTCCATCACTGCCCACTCTGACTTATCACCTTCTCCCTCACCTTCACCCATTTATCGCTTTCCCAGCTACCTCCCCCCAACCCTTTGCTGCTTCCATTTACCTCTCAGCCGCGACCCACAAGCCTCATTCCTGATAAAGGGCTTATGCCTGAAATATCAATTCTCCTGCTCCTCGGCTGCTTTTCCAGCACCACACTCTCAACTCTGATCTCCAGCATCTGCAGTTCTCACTTTCTCCTAATATGCCATGACATTTTGAGATCAAGAAAGAAGTAGTGTTAGGTCTCTTGAAGAGCATTAAGGTCAAGAAGTCCCCAGGGCCCTGAAGGTATCTATCTCAGGTTATGGAGAGAGGAAAGAGAGGAGATTACTGGGGTCTTGACCAAGATCTTTGTATCCTTGCTAGCTTCTGAAGATGTTCAGGATGCCTGGTGATAAGTTATTATTGTCCTCTATTCAAGAAGGGAAGTAGGGATATTTGAAGAAACTACAATCAGATGAATCTCACATCAATGGTTGGGAAGGTATTGGAAAGAATTCTTAGGGATAGGATTTATGCACATTTGGAAAAACAAAGCCTAATTTAGGACAGTCAGCAAGACTTTGCACAGGCCAGGTCATGTCTTACTAAATTGATTGAATTTTTCAAGGAGGTGTTGAAGGTGATCAGTGAGGGGAGAGCAGAAGGTGCTATCTAAATGAATTTTAGTAAGGCTTTCAACAATGACCCTCGTGGTTGGCTCAAGGTCCCTCAAGGTTGGATATCTGCTGTTTGTGATATACAGTCATAGAGATGTACAGCATGGAAACAGACCCTTCGGTCCAACCCATCCACACCGACCAGATATCCCAACTCAATCTAGTCCCACCTGCCAGCACCCGGCCCATATCCCTCCAAACCCTTCCTATTCATATACCCATCCAAATGCCTCTTAAATGTTGCAATTGTACCAGCCTTCACCACATCCTCTGGCAGCTCATTCCATACATGTACCACCCACTGCATGAAAAAGTTGCCCCTTAGTTCTCTTTTATATCTTTCCCCTCTCACTCTAAACCTATTCCCTCTAGTTCTGAACTCCCTGACCCCAGGGAAAAGACTTTGTCTATTTATCCTATCCATGCCCTTCATAATTTTGTAAACCTCTATAAGGTCACCCCTCAGCTTCCGATGCTCCAGGGAAAAC
>NC_057711.1:95084847-95096026 GCF_004010195.1 Chiloscyllium plagiosum | reverse complement strand
ACAGCTGTAATGCTATCCCTTATCAAAAATGCCACTCCCCCTCCTCTCTTGCCTCCCTTTCTATCCTTCCTGTAGCATTTGTATCCTGGAACATTAAGCTGCCAGTCCTGCCCATCCCTTAGTCATGTTTCCGTAATTGCTATGTCCCATGTTCCTATCCATGCCCTGAGTTCATCTGCCTTCCCTGTTAGGCCCCTTGCATTGAAATAAATGCAGTTTAAATTATTAGTCCTACCTTGTCCCTGCCTGCCCTGACTGTTTGACTCACTTCTGTTCTCTGCTGTACCCGTCTCAGATCAATCTCTTTCCTCACTATCTCCTTGGGTCCCACCCCCCCACCTTACTAGTTTAAATCCTCCCAAGCAGTTCTAGCAAATTTGCCTGCCAGTATATTAGTCCCCTTCCAATTTAGGTGCAATCCGTCCTTCTTGTACAGGTCACTTCTACCCCAAAAGAGATTCTAATGATCCAAAAATGTGAATCCTTCTCCCATACACCAGCTTGCATGGCTGAGCGGCTGGTGTATGGGAGAAGGAATAGAATTAAGGAGAATCCAAAGGGTTTTTACAAATGTATTAAGGACAAAAGGTTAACTAGGGAGAGAATGGGGCCCCTCAAAGATCAGCAAGGCGGCCTTTTTGCGGAGCCACAGATGGATAAGTTAGTAAGTTTGCAGAAGATACAGAGATCAGTGGAGTTGTGTATGGTATAGAAGATTATCAAAGGATACAGTGGGATACAGATCAATTGCAGATATGGGCGGAGAAACAACAGATGGAGTTTAATCTGGGCAAATGTGAGGTGCCACATTTTGGGAGATCAAATAGAGTCATAGAGATATACAGCATGGAAACAGACCTTTCGATCCAACATGTCCATTCCAACCAAATATCCCAACCTAATCTAGTCCCACTGGACAGCACCCAGCCAATGTCCCTCCAAACCTTTCTTATTCACTCACCCATTCAGATGCCTTTTAAATGTTGCAATTGTACTAACCTCCACCACTTCCTCTGGCAGCTCATTCCATACACGTAACACCCTCTGCATGAAGAAGTTGCCCCTTAGGTCTTTTTTATATCTTTTCTCTCTCACCCTAAACCTATGCCCTCTAGTTTTGGACTCCCCCACCCCAGGGAAAATACTTTGTCGATTTATCCTATCCATGCCCCTCATGATTTTATAAACCTCTATGAGGTCACCACCTCAGCCTCCGACACTCCAAGGAAAACAGCCCCAGACTATTCAACCTCTTCCTACAGCTCAAATCCTCCAACCCTGGCAACACCCTGGTAAATCTTTTCTGAACACTTTCAAGTTTCACAACATCATTCCAATAAGAAGGAGACCAGAATTGCACGCAATATTCCTAAAGTGGCCGAGCCAATGTCCTGTTCAGCAGCAACATGAACTGCCAACTCCTATACTCAATACTCTGATCAATAAACGAAAGCATACCAAATACCTTCTTCATTATCCTGTCTACCTGCGACTCGACTTTCAAGGAGCTATGAACCTGCGCTCCAAGGTCTCTTTGTTCATGGACTCACGCAGACCCTCTCTCATACACAAGCTCTCTCTCTCATACGCTCACACGTACACTCCAACACTCACACACACACTCTCTCACAGATTTATACCCCTTTACACTCACACTCATATGCATACATATATACACACTCTCTCACAGACACTCATACCCCTTACACACACGTATAAGTTTGTGGGGTGAATTTGTACTCGTAGAATTACATTTTATTTTGCTCAAAAACTGCATGAATCCATGTAAGATTCTGTAAATTTCCTTTTTTAGATTAGAATCAGTCTGAACGTTGGGACACAGACAGCCTCACACAGGGCATCTCACACCTTCAATGCATTATCTGGGCCAACATGGCTCCTATTGTTAAAGTTCACATGAGAATATAACTTTAAGAAAGTTCTGGGATTTACATATGAAAGAACTGAAACCAACATGCCTATTCTAAAAGATGAGAGACTTAACAAACAATCCAGGTCTTTTTCAATACATCATTTCAGCTGCATCACACTGTAAATGTTTGTTATAAACTCTGTGTCCTAGGATCTTATACTCCACAACCTCCTGATGAAGGAGCAGTGCTCCAAAAGCTAGTGCTTCCAAATAAACCTGTTGGACTATAACCTGGCATTGTGCGACTTTTAACTTGTGAAAGTTGTCATTGTATATGAGTGTGTTGGATAATCCTTCCAATAATCCTTGAGCTGGAGAGGGATTTGGGACCTACTCCAAACCTTAATTTCACAGAAGAACTGTGTTCATTATGGCATGCAGATACCTCTTGAAATATTGGCTGCAATTACTTCCATTTCATGGAGATGATTGTGTGCAATTTACAAGCACCAGTGGCATTGTGAGTATTATTTGTAACAGCATCTGCACCCTACTTGCTCGCTGCTTGTATTTTACATGTACAATGATGTGAGTGCAAATGATATGAAGCTGCCACTGCAAGTGCATGATTGATGTAATTGTCCATTCACTGGCCTCCCATTGTGCAGAAGTGGAGCCCACATGTTTGCCTTTCACACTGACACTGATGCCACCACACCTGGCATTTAATCCACTCCACCCCACCCTGACATTCAATAGATGACCCCCTGGCCTGATTGGTCTCCACAGCTTTCCCCAACAAATTTCACCACACAGCTCTGGATAATGACTGACTAGACTCTTGGCCACTCTCCTCCAGGTTCTTAACTGGTGATCTGTGTACCCTCTGTCTGTTTGTACTAGACTGATATGACCAACCATGGCCCAGTCCTCTAACATATTGTGTTAGAACTTGCAACTATGACTGCACCAATTGGATAATTTATTGCACCCATCCCTGGATTTGATGCGGATGTTACGCTTGACTGACTGAACCAGGACCCCTGACCGAGAGTTGACCCCCTTGACTCGCCTGAGGACTACTTCTCACAGCCTTTCAATATTGGCCATTTGGTTACAGCACATGCAGTATGTTTGGTGCAGAAAAGTTGGAACATGATGAAGGTGTGAGATTGATGTAGAATTGTGCCATAAAACATGATGCCCACCCTTTGGACTAACAAGCTTCCTGGCTCTGTGTCTGTGCTAAAGAGCCAGTCAATTTAGCAGTACTGTTAGCCTTTAGGCTCTGGCTGAGGTCCAATTCATTAATTGCTATGATATGACAGTGATGATGTGAGTATTCGGATGGGTACTAAGTAAGCAAACACTAAGAAAGCAGGCAAACAATCTTGAGATGCAGACTGGTAAACTTTATGATCTCGTGTCTGTTCCTGAGTGCAAAGTGTCCTTTCAATGTGAGTTGCTGATGGTCAAAGGTGTGTCCATTTGTACATGCATGGGCCCCAGTTATGCCTGTCACTTTGTGAGGTATGTGGAATATTCCTTGTTCCAGTGCTAATCGGGGTCCAAGGCACAACTCTTTCTCTGGTATTTTGATGTCATCATCAGTGCTGCTTCCACCTCTTGTTGATTACTTCCAATTTCCACCCCACTGTCACCATCACTTGGTCTATCTATGATCCTTCCCTTCCAATCCTCAAAATTTCTGTTTCCAATTCTGCGGATAGGCTGCGCACCAATATTTACTTGAAGAACGTGGTGCTGGAACAAGCAGAGTAGGTCAGGCAGCATCCGAAGAGCAGGAAAGTCAATGTTTCACGTATGAGGACATTCCTGATGAAGGACTCTGCTGCTCCTCCGATGTTGCCTGACCTACTGTTCTTGTTCCAGCACCACACACTTCTGCCCTGACTCTCCAGCATCTGCAGTCCTCACTTTCACCAATATATACTACAAACCTACCAAAGTACAAAGGGATCTGGGACTGCTAGTACGGCATTCTCTAAAGGTTGATTTGCAGGTTGAGTCCATGATTAAGAAAGCAAATGTAATGTTGTCACTTATCTCAAGAGGGTTGGAATATAAAAGCAGTGGTGTGCTTCTGAGACTTTAGAATACTGTGTCCAATTTTGGGCTCCACATCTCAGGAAGGACCTACTGGCACTGCAGCAGAGATTCACACAGATGATCCCTGGGATGGTAGGCCTAACATATGATGATCAGCTGAGGATCCTGGGATTGTATTCATTAGAGTTTAACAGGTTGAGGGGAGATCTAATAGAAACTTATAAGATAATGCATGCTTAGAAAGGGTGGATGCTGGGAAGTTGTTTCTGTTAGGCAGGGAGACTAGGACCCATGGCCATAGCCTCAAAATTAGAGGAGGTCATGAGGCACTTTATCAAAGGCCTTTTGGAAGTCTGGGTGGATAACATCCACTGGGTTTCCCAGGTCTAACCTACTTGTCACCTCTTAAAAGAATTCTAACAGGTTTGTCATGAACGACCTTCTCTTACTAAATCCATGCTGACTTGTTCTAATTCGACCCTGCACTTCCAGAATTTAGAAATCTCATCCTTAATGAGGTTAGTACAGCATTCTCTAAAGGTTGATTTGCAGGTTGACCTACAACTGAGTTTAGGCTAATCCGCCTACAATTTTCCATTTTTTGTCTTGATCTTTTCTTGTACAAGGGGGTTACAACAGTGATTTTCCAATCATCTAGTACTTTCCCTGACTCCAGTGATTTTTGAGAGATTACAACCAACGCCTCCGTTATTTCTTCTGCCACCTCCCTCAGACCTCGAGGATGTAGCCCATCTGGGCCAGGAGGTTTATCAGTTTTTAGACCTTTTAGCTTATCAAGTACTTTCTCCTTTGGAATGGCCACCATACTCAACTCTGCCCCTTGACTCTCCTTAATTTTTTGGATATTACTCATGTCTTCCTCTGTGAAGACTGACACAATGTATTTATTAAGTTCTTCAGCTATTTCCTTATCTCCCATCACTTGCCTTCCTGCTTCAATTTGGAGTGGCCCCAATCTCTACTTTTGCCTCTTGTTTGTTTCTTACGTACTGAAAGAAACTTTTACTATCATTTCTAATATCACTGGCTAGCTTACTTTCATATTTGATCCTCTCCTTCCTTATTTCCCTCTTTGTTATCCTCTGTTTGTTATTGTAGTCTTTCCAATCTTCTGATTTCCCAGTATTCTCTCTTTTTCTGTGACACATTTCCTGAGTTCCTTCATCAGCCATGGTTTCATCCCACCCACCCACCCCCGATAATCTTTCTTTTCTTTGGGATGAACCTCTGTACTGTGTCCTCAATTACACCCAGAAACTCCTGCCATTGTTGTTTTACTGTCTTCCCCAGTAGACTCTGCTTCCAATCGATTTTCGTCAGTTCTCCTCTCATGCCTCTGTAATTACCTTTATTTAATTGTAACAGCATTACATCCAATTTTGCCTTCTCTCTTTCGAACTGTAGACTGAACTCTACCACATTATGATTGCTGCCTCCTAAGCATTCCCTGACTTTAAGATCTTTTATAAAGTCTGGGCTCATTACACAGCACTAAGTCCAGAATAGTCTGCTCCCATGTGGGGTCTATCACAAGATGTTAGATTAGATTTTAGATTAGATTACATTACAGTGTGGAAACAGGCCCTTCGGCCCAACAAGTCCACACCGACCCGCCGAAGCGCAACCCACCCATTCCCCTACATTTGCCCCTTACCTAACACTACGGGCAATTTAGCATGGCCAATTCACCTGGCCTGCACATCTTTGGACTGTGGGAGGAAACCGGAGCACCCGGAGGAAACCCACGCAGACACGGGGAGAATGTGCAAACTCCACACAGTCAGTCGCCTGAGGCGGGAATTGAACCCGGGTCTCTGGCGCTGTGAGGCAGCAGTGCTAACCACTGTGCCACCGTGCCGCCTGTTCCAAAAAGCCATCCTGTATGCATTCCATGAATTCACTTTCTTTGGATCCACCAGCAACATTATTCACCCAGTCCATTTGCATCTTGAAGTCCGCCTTACCTTTCTGACATGCTCTATCTATTTCCTGGTACACTTGTGCCCCTGGTCCTAACCACTGCTGGGAGGTCTGTACGTAACGCCCATTATGGTTTTTTTGTCTTTGTGGTTCCTCAACTCCACACTCACAGACTTCACATTAGACCCTATATCATTTAATGCCATAGATTTACTTTCATTATTAACTAACAGGGCAACCCTGCCCCCCTGCCCACCTCCCTGTCTTTTTGATTTGTTGTAAAACCTTGGATGTTTAACTGCCATTCCTGAATCCCCTGCAACCACGTCTCTGTGATGCCTACCACATCATAACCATTCACAATGATTTATGCCATTAATTCATCTACTTTGTTTCGAATGCTTCAAGCATTCAGGTAAAGCACTTTAATGCTAATTTTCTTATCCTCATGATTTCCACCACCTCTACCTAAGTTATCCTTCCTTTTTGCTTCATAGAATCTACATCCATAGAATCATTAGCCACCATTTCTTCCTCCTCTAGCGGATGCCACCATCATACACATATTCCTCTCTCCTCCCTTGTCAGCTTTCCGCAGGGACTATTCTTTTGGGGGTCTCCTAGTCCACTTTTCCTTCAGTTCCAATACATCCTCACAACCCAATGGCGCCTTTCCCTTCAATTGCAGAAAGTGGACATTTACTTTCTCCTCCTCACATCTAAGGCCCCAAACTCACCTTCCAAGTGAAGCAGCACTTTACCTGCACTTCACTCAATCCAGCCTACTTTATTCGCTGCTCACAATGTGATCTCCCCTGCATTGGGGAAACAATGCATAGACTGGGTGACTACTTCACTGAACACCTACATTCTGTTTGCAAAAAAGACCTTGAAGTTCCAATTGCCTGCCCCTTCAATACATGACCATGTTCCCTGATCAACATCTCTGTCTCAGGCTTGCTACAGTGTTCCAGTGAAACTCAACACAAACTCATTTTTTGCTTGAGCACTCTGCAGACTTCTGGACATAACATCGACTTCAAGAATTTTCAGGCTTGATGCATTTTATCCATGTCCTTACCCCAAGCCACACACACATCAGGCCATATCATCACATGGACTGCTACTGCACACAACCCATTGTCTACTACTAATTGTTCCCCCAGACTGAGTTTTAGCTACTCCTTTGTTTGTCACTGTTTTTCTCTCTCTTTGGACTCTATCTCCACCTCTCATTTATTCTCTCCATATCCCCACCCCCAGCCTATCTTCTGCATAACTACCAGAATTTTCCTACCTAACATTAGTTCTGAAGAAGGGTCACTAGACCCAAAACGTTAATTCTGATTTCTCTCCACATATGTTCCCAGACCTGTTTAGTTTTTCCAGCAATTTCTGTTTTTGTTGCCGGGTACCCAGTCTGGTGTGCATTTCCGAAATGCTTGGCATCTAGTTTGTATGTATCCCTTGGTACAATAGGAAACTCTATATTAATGGGGTAATACTTACAGTTACATGAGGGGGATAATAAACCATAATCCCCATGATAGACCTCTTTCTGCTCTCTAGTGAAAGTCTTGTCTCACCATCCAGAACGCTGATGGAAATGCTTTATCCTGACATTGAGAGGTTTTACTGAACTATTGATGTAATTCTTCTAGATTTCTCTTCATAGCCCACATTTTCAGGACCTTATAAGAGACCGCTCATTGGAAGTATGGAGCTGATTGGAAATGTTGAAAGGGATCATCTAAAGTGTCAAGAGGACCTCTTGAGAGGTACTGTTAAAAGGAACGATCAAAAATATAAAGTTATTTAAAGCTTCCCTCCTATAAATATTTAAAAATAAAATGTTTAGTATGTAAAAAAAACACTATTTACTTTTTCATTGTGTCTGTTAACACAAGCCCAAGTATTTATATCACTGGATTTATATTCAGGACTGATTGACGAGTTTCCATTATTACAGTGAAATACATGAAAATCATAGCTAGGATGACAGATTCAAGTGATTATAAACTCTTTGAAGTAGGATGCTTATTGTTAAAAACATATTATACATTTGACTGAATTTTTTTCGTTATATGGGAATATATAGTTAATTATGTAATAACTATTCAAAGGATTTCCTTTGAATATATAAGGATTTCCTTATAACTGCAGAGAAGCAGGAGAGATGTTCAATATTCGCATTTGAGATGTCCATTCAAAAGTCTGATAACAGTAGGGAAGAAGTTGTTCTTGAATCTGGTTGTTATCCTTGAATGGGTTGTGAGAGTGTCCCCATGCGTAATGGTGGTATCTATGTTCACACTCTGACACGTCTTGCAGCACCTACCGTGACAGGGTTGAATGGAGTTGTCCTGAGAGCCGGGCAGCTTGCTACGAGCAACGATCTGTTTGAGGTTTGCCATGTTCTTTGTGACCTGCAACACATTATCAATGAGGATGAGCACTTCACCAAGACCTTTCCCACACCTCCACTACTCACCTTTAACCGCCAAACCTCAAACAGATCATTGTTCATAGCAAGCTATCCGGCTCTCAGGACAACTCCATATAACTCTGTCACGGTAGGCACTGCAAGATGTGCCAGAGTGTGGACAGAGATACCACCATTACGCGTGGGGACACCTCCCACCTTGTACATGGCAGGTACTCATGTGACTCAGACCATGGAGGCATGGTACATTGGGGAAACCGAGCAAAGGCTACGACAACAGATGAATGGGCACTGCACAACAATCAACAGATAGGAGGGTTCCCTCCCAGTTGGGGAACACTTCAGTGGTCCAGGACATTCAGCTTCGGACCTTCGGGTGACCATCCTCCAAGGTGGACTTCGGGACAGGCAGCAGAGGAAAGTGGCCGAGCAGAGGCTGATAGCTAAGTTCGGTACCCTTAGGGAGGGGCCTCAACCGGGACCTTGGGTTCATGTCACATTACAGGTGATCACCATTGCACTACACACACACACTCACACATACACACAGACACAGATACACACAGACGCGCACACAGACACCCACACACACCCTTTATAGTCCAACAGGTTTAATTGGACGCACACTAGCTTTCGGAGCGACGCTCCTTCATCAGGGTGATTGTGGAGGGCTCGATCGTAACACAGAATTTATAGCAAAAATCTGCAGTGTGATGTAACTGTAATTATACATTGAAGAATTGATTGTCTGTTAACAGCTAACCCGAAAATGCAACTTTTAAAAAAAGGGTTTTGTGATTTACACATGAAAGAAGTGAAACTATCACTGTATTCTAACAGATGAAAGGCTTAACAGACAATCAATTCTTCAATGTATAATTTCAGTTACATCACACTGCAAATTTTTGCTATAAATTCTGTGTTACGATCGAGCCCTCCACAATCACCTGATGAAGGAGCGTCACTCCGAAAGCTAGTGTGCTTCCAATTAAACCTGTTGGACTATAACCTGGTGTTGTGTGATTTTTAACTTCATCAGAGCTGAAGTGAAGTGCGGAGGGGGCAGCACTTATGCAATAGTGGGCAGGGGGAAGAGGTGGGATGGAATGCTGGGGCAGAAAGGACGTTGATAGTTCAGATAAAATGATCAGAACATTAGAATTGCAGCAGAATGACATACCAATTATATCTCCCCCTCACTCCCCCTGTCCACATTTCACAGGGATCATTCTCTCTCTGGGACACTCTAATCCATTCGGTGACCAGCAACACCATCCCACCTTCCCACAGCACCTTCTCATGTAACCACAAAGGGTGCAATACCTGTTCCTTCATATTCTCCCTGCTCTCCATCCAATGGCTTAAACAGTCTTTCCAGGTGAAGCAGCATTTCACCTGTACCTGCTCCAACCTTGTGTATTGTATTTGCTGCATCCAAAGTGACCTATTCTACACTGGAGAAACCAAACTCAAACTGGGTGACTGTTTTGCAGAACACCTCCAGTCTGTGCACATACGTGACCCCGACTTTCCCATAGCCAGCCATTTTAACACAGCGTCCTGCTGTCATGCCCACTTGTCTGTCATTGGCATCTATAGTGCTCCAGTGAATCACAGCGCAAACTGGAGGAACAATATCTCATTTTCAGACTATGTACTTTAAAACCTTCTGAACTTAGTATTGAGTTCAATACCTTCAAACTGTGTACCTAAAATCCCTCCCTTTCTTTTAGTTTCACTTGTTCCATTCTCTGTCACCATGTCCTCTCTCCCCTCTATGCACCCCACTGGGGCTGTCTGGTCTTTCCAGTATAGCTGTTATTCACACCATTGTTCTGCCATTCTCACATTCCAATCACTTAATTGGTAGTTCTCCAGTACAGCTTGTTTATTATGTCTAAGGGGGGGAGAACTTCTTTAATGTGTAACACTTGCCCATTCAGCTCCTCCCCGAAACACATCTTTCAGGTGAAGCAGCATTTCACTTGACTTCTGACAATTTTGTCTGTTGCATTTGCTGCTCACAAAGTAATTTCTTTTACACTGGCAACAAAACACAGACTGGCTAACTGCTTTGAAATACATTTTTGTTCTGTCAGTTGAATGACCTCGACCTTTGAGTTGCTTGCCATTTCGCTAAACTACCTTGCTCTCTTGCTAACGTTTCTGTCCTGGACTTGCTGCAGTGCTCCAATGAAGCACAATGGGAGCACAAGGAACAACACATCATTTTTCACATAGGCACTTCGTAGAGTTGAGGTTTCAATATTGAATTCAATAACTTCGGACACTAATGCATTATGTCTATCTTATAGTTTTCTCATTTTCTCTCCCATTCTCTAACCCATCACCATTGCATTGTCTTGTCTGAGAATTATTTATTTTACATTTAATAATTTGGGCTAATTCTCATCCTTTTACATTTTAATTTATACCTTTTTTACGTCTCTTTTATTCTTTCTCCTTTATTAACCACTTTGTTTTTTGCACTGGGCATTTCTCCAGGGTAGAGGAGTCTAAAACTAGAGGGCATATGTTTAGGGTGAGGAGGAAAAGATTTAAAAGGGACCTGAAGGGTAACATTTTCATACAAAGGGTGGTGTATGCATGGAACAAGCTGCCAGAGAAAGTGGTCAAGGTGGTACAATTATAACATTTAAAAGATGTTTGGGCAGGTATACAAGTTAGAAAGGTTTAGAGGGATATGGCTGAAAATGTGTTGCTGGAAAAGCACAGCAGGTCAGGCAGCATCCAAGGAACAGGAGAATCGTTGTTTCGGGCATAAGCCCTTCTTCAGGAATGAGGCAAGTGTGTCCAGCAGGCTAAGATAAAAGGTAGGGAGGAGGGACTTG
>NC_057711.1:95081283-95083334 GCF_004010195.1 Chiloscyllium plagiosum | reverse complement strand
CAACACATTTTCAGCTCTGATCTCCAGCATCTGCAGTCCTCACTTTCTCCTTAGAGGGATATGGGCCAAGCACAGGCAAATCGGATTAGTTCAGTTTAAGAAGCTTGGTCAGCATGGACAAGGTGGGCCAAAGGGTCTGTTTCAGTGCTGTGTCTCTGTGACACTGTCTGCCCTCCTGCTCCTCCTCTTCTGTCATAACTATAAAAAAGAACCTAATTTCCAACACCTTTCAGTTCTGAAGAAGAATCATTTCAGACTCAAGACATTAATCTTTTTCTCTGTCCATGCCTGACCTGCTAAGTTTTTCTAGCATTCTCTGTGATTGTTTCTTAACTTCGAGTTTATTTTCACTCTCTGTTAACAGCCGCTACATTCACACTTTTAGAAAAGAATGTTAAAACTTGATAACTCACTCTTAACCAAATTCATTCTGCTTGAAATGTCCAAAGTACATGCACATATTTCCTTTCGCACAAAGATGCAAGAAATAGATTGAATTGCTTTACATAATTAACAGATCAACTACTTTCCAACAGAGCTTGTTTACCCCATCTAAGGCTGGTAGAAACATTCTTTACTTTCTTTCTCACTTGAATTTTTAACTCAGTAACTGTTAAATGTTAGCTACCACCCACGCTTTTCAAAAGATAATAAAACTTAAGAACCTACCATCACCAAACTCACACAATTTGTTTTGGTATCGCCCTTGTTCAGAATATTTGACAATGCAAATCCAAAACATTCCTTCTACTGGACCTAATATTTCAGTAGAAGCACAGCAGGTCAGGCAGCATCCAAGGAGCAGGAGAATTGACTTATCGGGCATGAGCCCATCATCAGGAATTCCTGTTGAAGAGCTTATGCCTGAAAAGTCGATTCTCCTGCTCCTTGGATGCTGCCTGACCTGTTGTGCTTTTCCAACACTACATTCTCGACTCTGATCTCCTGCATCTGCAGTCCTCACTTTCTCCTAATATTTCAGTAGCAAAAGTAGTTTTAACAGCTAAAACAAAACAAAGAACTGAGGATACTGGAGATCTGAAACACACAAAAATAGAAACAGTTGGAGAAAATCAGCAGGTCTGTGGAAAGAAGACAGAATTCACACTTTGAGCTCAATGACCCTTCTTCAGAACTGATAGCAGCTTGGAAAGGTGGTCTGCATACTGATGACAGGGATTGGGAGAAAAAGAGTAATTGGATAGTTGGAGATGGGCCCAGAGAGAGAAAAGGAAAAAAGTTGGCAGACAAAAGGATTATTGATAGTAAGCAGGCAAGGGAGAATGGGGACTATGAGTGAGTGAAAATGGGTTGGTTGGGTTGAAAGCAATCTATGTTTTGGCAAGATCTGGGGTGTGGGGTGGTTAATTGACATGGAAGGAGTGTTCACGCTCCTTGTTAACTCCTTAAAGTTGTAATGTCCCCAAGAGGAAGATAAGGTGCTGTTCTTCCAGCTTGTGTTGAATCTTGCTGGAGCACTGCAGCAGCCTGAGACAGAAGTGTTAGTATGGGAACATGGTCATGTGTTCAAAGGACCTTTGCTGTTCTTCATCCTCAGAATAATTCATACACTGAACAAAGGTTTTTTCCTAACCATATAAAACATCAAAGAAAGTAAGTACAAAAAAACTTTCATGTACTTACCCCCACACTCCGGATTCCTCGATTGGTCCTGAACCTTCTCGCAACCTCCGGGACCGCTCAGGCGCCATTGCCCACGCGGCCGCTGCAGCCACCACTGCCACGGCGAACGGTGACATCACTTCCGCCCCCACCGCTGCACGGACAACAGCCACCACCAACCATGCAGCCGTCACCGCAACCACTTCCACCCTCGGAGCTGCCATCGCCGCAGCCACTTCCATCCCCAGTGACGTCACTCACCTGCTCAGGGACCACACCGCACGCTACGCCACTCCCACGACAATCTCCGCCCCCCACGTCGATCTCCGCCCCCACGTCGATCTCCGCCCGCACGTCAATCTCCGCCCCACGTTAATCTCCACCCCCACGTTAATCTCCGTCCTCACGTCGATCTCCGCCCCCACGAC
>NC_057711.1:95067891-95076118 GCF_004010195.1 Chiloscyllium plagiosum | reverse complement strand
AATAAGGTGATCATCCCTTTCTTATTTCTCAGTTCCACCCAAATAACTTCCCTGGATGTATTTCTGGGAATATCCTCCCTTAGCACAGCTGTAATGCTATCTCTTATCAAAAATGCCACTCCCCCTCCTCTCTTGCCTCCCTTTCTATCCTTCCTATAGCATTTGTATTCTGGAACATTCAGCTGCCAGTCCTCATCCCTGAGATCCCTTATCAAAAATGCCACTCCCCCTCCTCTCTTGCCTCCCTTTCTATCCTTCCTATAGCATTTGTATTCTGGAACATTCAGCTGCCAGTCCTGCCCATCCCTGAGCCATGTTTCCGTAATTGCTATGATATCCCAGTCCCATGTTCCTAACCATGCCCTGAGTTCATGCCCTAACACTTTCAGAGTGTTACAAGGGGACATAAATTTAAGGTAAAGGGTGGAAGGTATAGGGGAGATGTCACGGGTGGGTTCTTTACCCAGAGAGTGGTGGGGGCATGGAATGCGCTGCCTGTGGGAGTGGTACAGTCAGACTCTTTGGTGACCTTTAAGCGGCAATTGGATAGGTACATGGATGGGTGCTTAAGCTAGGACAAATGTTCTGTGGTGTATTGTTCTATGTTCTATGTTCTATGTTCATCTGCCTTCCCCGTTAGTCCCCTTGCATTGAAATAAATGCAGGTTAATTGATTAGTCCTACCTTGTCTCTGCCTGCCCTGACTGTTTGACTCACTTCTGTTCTCAGCTGTACTCATCTCAGATCGATCTCTTTCCTCACTATCTCCCTGAGTCAAAAGGGAGAAGAGCAGACAAAGGAAGCACATGGTGAGGACAGTGCAGGAAAGAGAGAGATAGAGAAAGAGAGAGAAAGAGAAAACCTGCACAGTTACCGCCTTTGCTGTTTGAATTCGTGTATCGTTGGACATCGGAGTGCATCTGGGAAAATTAACAAACAGTGAAATTCACAACTAATCTTGGAGGAACTGTTGGGTGAGGTTCAGCACAGAATCAGATAAGTTAATTGTTGTTTTAAGTCTGTCCAAGAGAAAGGTTGTAGTAGTGTGTACAGTGAATTCTTCCTTGATTATATGTTTTTGGAGATAAGTCTCTTGATTAAACTTAAAATATAAGCCATAGCTATTAATTTAACCTGGGGCAGTGTTTTGTAGAGGAATAAGATGGTGTTATTTTCTGGGTCTGTAGATTGTGGAGGAGCAAAAATGGCCTTTGCAGTGATATGTACTTCTTGTCAGATGTGGGAGTTTAAAGAGAGTTTAAGGGTTAGTGCGGATTATTTCTGCCATAAATGCTGTTGGCTGCGAATCTTATCAGATCGAGTGAATCGATTGGAGAGACAGATAGAAGCAATGAGGAATTTGCAACAGCAACAGTATGTGATGGATGGCAGTTATAGAAAGGGGGAAAGTCTCAGATACAGTCACATAGATGGGTTGACTCCAGGAAGAGTAAGAGAGGTAGGCAGCTAGAGCAGGAGTCTTTTGTGGATATACCCATTTCAAACAGGTATGCTGTTTTGGAAAATGTAGGGGGTATTGGATTCTCAGGGGAACGTAGTGCAAACAGCCAAGTTTCTGGTATTGAGACTGGCTCTAATGCAACGAGGGGTATGTCGGCTTCCAAGAGATCAATTGTGTTCGGGGATTCTGAAGTCTGAGGTACAGATAGACGTTTCTGTGGCCAGCAGAGAAAAAGCAGAATGGTGTGTTGTTTGGATGAATTCCAATAGAATAGCACAATGGAATTTCAAAAGTGAGTTATCAAGATCGGGGTAGAATTTAAAAATGAGAATTTGACAATTACAAGAGAGAACGTTGTACGATAGAGATAGGAACACTACCATTGTGCTACGAGAGCCCAAAAAGTGAGTGCCCAGTTAATTCCAACCATTTGCACTTAATTCAGTACAATCATAAACAATCCAAAATGGAAATGATTTTGGTGAGCAGTGATAATGTCCCTATCTCTGAGCCAGGAGGCCCAAGCTCAATCTCACTTGCTCCAGAGGTGTGTAATAACATTTCTTAACAGGTTGATTAGGAAATACCTATGATTAAAAATGTCATCAGATTAAGAATAAATGCCAAAAGAATAGACAGATGAACAACAATAGAAATTCACATTTTAGGAGACAACGTTCATAAATCACATCCAATCCCATTGAGGTTTTATGCTCTCTCTCCTCATTTCCTCAATGGTAGTATTCAGCTTAGTGAATCTCAAGATGCTGACTAGCTGAAGATTCAACAAGTGGCCCAGACCATATAAGGTTATCGAATAATGCACTCCCCTGTTGTTTTGGATCACAAAGTGTATCTAAGAGGTTCTTCAGATTCGGTTAAATGTAGTTAAGACTCAACAACAGCAATTTGCTTAAATATGAATGTTTCTTAAGTAGTAATAGTAAAAACAGAAAAGAAAGGAAGAAGAAACAATAAGCCTCATGCCCTTCTGCACAATGGGGACCCCTCAATAGACAGCTAGTCTGGAGGCTTATGCTCATTCTTTGCATCTTTCGTGGTCCCAGACTAAGAACCCATAATGCTTTTCCAGGGCATTCATGCTCTCACCACTTTCATATTGCCAGTGACTTTTTGGTGCTACTGCCATGTCAAGATGGTGTAGTCTGAAACTGGACAATCAATGTCAATGGCAGTCTCCATCAGTTGCAGTTAGTAGATTCCACAGGCACTGGAGAGGCCTTTGAGACAATGACACCCTCAAAACAGCACTTGTATCTGGTGTCAGAATGAAATTAACATTGAGAATGATGAACTCAATATCACAGAGCTCTATGTGGGTGGGTTTCTTCAAGCTTATTGGGTAATTTCTTTCTGATTATAGAGGTACAGTGCCAGTGTCGATTGTCTACATATTAAAATTTTTGCTGCTGATTTGTTGACTATGTAGGATGTATATTGACATATTTGTGAGTAAGATTAGCTAGATGCCCTTGTTGATAGGGTGACTGTTTTGGGTTGAAATATGTGGTGCTGGAAAAACACAGCAGGCTAGGCAGCATCCGAGGAACAGGAGAATTGACGTTTTGGGCATAAGCCCTTCTTCAGGAATCCTTGCAAGGATGCCTACCTTGAAGAAGCTCTCCTCCTCCCTCTCCTGCTCCTCGGATGCTTCCTGGCCTACTGTGTTTTTCCAGCACCACATTTTTCAACTCTAGTCTCCAGCATCTGCAGTCCTCACTTTTTCCCTCCTGACTGTTTTGGGTGAAAGTATGATGTTAGCGGATCTCCATGGTTTCTGTGAAGTGTCTTGTACATCATCGTTTTGATGGATGAGATCATTCTGGAATTGGACCATTAGATATGGTGGTTGAACATGTTTGATGATAACACAGCTCATTCACTTTTTCTACATACTTGACCAATCAGCAACAAGAATATTGACGTGCTGATTTCTTTCAAATGTAACAGCGTGACCAACAATTATCAGTTATATTTCGCCCATCTTCCTACCATCCACAATATAAAGTGGCCACTGTCACCTGTTTCAGATAAAGAATGATGCCCAAAATATCAAACACAGTAGTTCCTCTAGGGAACTTATTTAAAATAGCAACTTCTATTTTCAAAGCAAATCTTAAATGTGTAACTCTGCACTCATCTTACTCAATATTACATAGTTTTATAGTTTGAATGGGGGCTGCTATCTTTTTGAAAATTAGCCCCACAACTAAATATATTTGAGAACAGCTTTCAGAAATTGAAGCCAATCCTTTCTTTCTTCCAGAAATGTCAAGCTGGCAGCTTTACTCTCAAGATTGTAAAAATGTCTTGATTTAAATGGAATACATGCTTTTTAATAGCTGTGAAAAGAGATACCAGCACTTCCTGTAATTTGAACATGTGATCATTCTACATTATAAAGGAACTGTCAATTATGCGCAAACTAGACCCAATCACATGACATTCTTTAAGCTTCAATTATTCCTGGTTCTAAGCTGTAATTAGTAAAAGTTGCAACATTGTGTTAGGATCAGCTTGGGGCCAGAAGTTGAATGGAACTCAGTTCTTAAACTGCTTATGCACTGTTATTGCATTAACGGAAATAAACACAAAGAAAACTGACAAGAAACCTTAGGGGAGAAATTTATTAATCCTTCTCCCCACCCAAAATGGGCGTTGGGATCACAGTACCAAATTAATTCTTCCCTGATTTATTGTTAAAGACAGAATGGTAAATTCCTTCTACCTATTGCTTTTCATGACATACAAGCAACAGTATTTGGATTGCATGCATTTAAAGGGGTCTACAGGTGGCTAACATTCCTTTAAGGTAGTCTGCATTCCTTAAGGGCTGGTGCATTGTAGCTGCAAAGAGTGGACTCATCAATTGACATGTTTTGAGTCCTCCAATTTGGACAGCAGCAGCTTTCCAACACATCACGCTACAAAACACTGAGGAAAACACCTTGATAGACTATTGAAAGTGCCTCATTGACCTCCATTGTGCAGTCGTGCATTGCATGGAGACAGACCTATTAAATTGATGAACCAAAATCATTTTGACAGTGAGAATAAATGTCATCCATTCCCTCCTTTGACTTTGTAGTTATGGCTGCAGTAGTTTGTATATTTCAACAACACTCTCTTTAGTCCAGAGCAGATGTCTCCAGGATGATCCTCACTGAAGGTTAGCTAAGAGAATTGCTCCTTAGGGATACATTGTGGATGTGTCTACCTGCTGAAAACCCTTCTCCCATTTCATGACCAGCAGCATAGCTTGACCTCTCTCTTCACAGTCAATCCCAACTTGAAAGCTACCTGCATCTAAAAACAACTTGTATTGGGGATGTTTGAAATGAGCACAAATAATCTTTAAATAGTGATTAAAGCAGTAATTAATTCTATTTAAGGTCTCGTTCAGCTGCATAAAGTTAAAACAGGGCCTGGGCAAGTGTGTATCATTTGAAATTGTAGCACTGGCTCCAAATCTTGTTGATCACTGATTTTTAACATAATCTAGCATCGCTGCATGTGATTGGTGATTGTTAGGAGTGTGCACAACACACTTTAATCAGATGCAATTCAGAAAACTTCCCAAAAGAACACTTCCCTCAATTGCCATTTTCAGCTGTTAACATTTTTTTAAAAAAGGGCACTAGAGAGCCCAATTTAGCCCTTCACATATTTTCTCATAGTAGCAGTTATAATTCGAGCTCCACCAGATGCTTTTCTTCATGGCCAACGTAAAAATCAGTTCCCATAGCATGCCCTCTGAGCTGCCTACTCACTCAGTCATTTGAAATAACTGAAATGATCCTGGGTGTGTCAAGCATGCCCAAGTTTACATTACAACTGGCAATGTTACAAAATGAAACAGGATTTTAGCGTGTTTGTTACTATACTTATTTTGTAACAGGATTGACTTTGACTAGGTGGCACGGTAGCACAGTGGTTAGCACTGTTACCTCACAGCGCCAGTTCAATTCCTGCCTCGGGCAACTGTCTGTGTGGAGTTTACACATTCTCCCCATGTCTGCGTGGGTTTGCTCCGGTTTCTTCCCACAGTCCAAAAATGTGCAGGTCAGGTGAATTGGCTATGCTAAATTGCCTGTAGTGTTGGGTGAAATGTAGGGGAATGGGTCTGGGTGGGTTGCGCTTCGGCGGGTCGGTGTGGACTTGTTGGGCCGAAGGGCCTGCTTCCACACTGTAAGTAATCTAATATGACTAGCTACATTTCAGAGGTCAGCAAAGCTGAAACTGGATACTAAGAATTCAAAGGTCGACAATAGTGGACCATTTATATAGTTAAACCTCATGAAGTGCAAGCTATCCTGAATTAATGTCCTGTGCATATTACTTTATAAACAAAATGTTCAATCATGTAATACTCAAGTTATAAAAAGACCATGGTGATGAGCTTTAATGCTGAGCAGCAAACATAGAGATATACAGTACAGAAACAGACCCTCCAGTTCAACTTGTCCATGCCAACCAGATATCCCAACCCAATCTAGTCCTACCTGCCAGCACCCGCACCATATCCCTCCACACCCTTCCTATTCATATACCTATCCAGATGCCTTTTAAATGTTGCAATTGTGCTAGCCTCCACACTTCCTCTGGCAGCTCATTCCATACACACACCATTCTCTGCATCAGGAAATTGCCCCTTAGGTCTCTTGTATATCTTTTCCCTCTCAGCCTAAACCTATGCCCTCTAGTTCTGGACTCCCCCAACCCAGCGAAGAGACCTTGTCTATTTATCCTATCCATGCCCCTGATGATTTTATAAACCTCTATAAGGTCACTCCTCAGCCTCTGATGCTCCAGGGAAAACAGCCCCAGCCTATTCAACCTCTCCCTATAGTTCAAATCATGAGATTTGTATTTCTTGGATTTATCACCTTCTGAGCTTTGATTATACATTTTATTCACAAGTTGGTATTTCACTTCTTGCATCTGCTCAGGCATGATGCTGAGCTTCCTTGAGAAAGTGAGGACTGCAGATGCTGGAGATCAGAGCTGAAAATGTATCGCTGGAAAAGCGCAGCAAGTCAGGCAGCATCCAAGCCTGACCTGCTGTGCTTTTCCAGCAACACATGTTCAGCTCTGATCTCCAGCATCTGCAGTCCTCAAACCTTGGATACTGCCTGACCTGCTGCGCTTTTCCAGCAACACATTTTCAGTGCTGAGCTTCCTTTCCAATATTATCATGATGTAGCATTAGCTCCTCAAATGTTGACATGTTGTTGCAGTGAACAGTGGGTTCATCATAAATAAAAACAGAATTGTTAGTAAAATATAGCAAGTCTGGCAGAATCTGGGGAGAGAAAGCAGAGTTAACATTTCAAGTGCAGTGATATTATTTCAGTTTTCTGTTTTTGTTTCAGATTTCCAGCATCTACAGTTCTTTGTTTTATTTTAATGGGTTCATCAGCATTTGTAAGAGACTATCACCTCCTTAAACTTTTCTGCTTTCAGTTTCATCCAGTCTGGAAAGAGCAATTGCAAAAGCTTTCCCAATCTATTTTCATATGCCTAGTTAATTTACTCTAACTGTTTGAATCTTATGACTTTTAGCTAAATGTCAGTAGCAGCGAGTTTACTACAGCATTTCCCTCTGAGAGAGCGAGCATTTTTTCTTGCAGTGTCTTACTAAACTTGCCTCATTAATTATCTAATGCTCCCCCACACCATGGTATCCCATTTGCCTGATTCTAACCACTTTTTACCCACGCCATTCCAAGAATAATTTGTCACTGGTAAGATATCTCATTATTCACAGTCATCTCTTGTGCCTGCACCGTTTTTAGAAGCCTGTTGTGCACATAGACAACAAATGGTAGTCTGGAGCTGCCTCACATGGTGTGTAACATTTAGCCCAGACATGGAAGATAGGAAGAAATTGTCAGCCAACTTTGCAGGCAGGGATCTGGAGATCCTGCTGGAAGGGGTGGTACACTGGTGGGATGTCCTCTTTCCCCCAGGAGCAGTATTGGTCTGAGGTTGCTATCTGGGCATTGGAGCCTCAACCATCTAGAAGAATGCCCAACCCTGTAGAAAAAGTTCAATGACCATCTTTACTCCACCAACTTTTCTTTGGTAGCTCACACTTACTCTGTCTTTGCTACTGTACCCACTTCCTACCAAGGCACGTACTCTATTACCTGTAACATTTTCCATCTTCCATCCCCCATCCTCACCACATTCTACAGAGAGTTCATTGAGAGTACCCTAAGCAGCTGCATCACTGCCTAGTTTAGGTCATAAGATCCTACAATGGATAGTGAGGACAGCTGAGAAGATTTCGGGGTCTCTCTTCCCTGCATTACATCACATGCAGCATCCGCAAGGCAAACAGCATTGTGGACAACCCCACACATCCTTCATTCAAGTTCTTCTCCCTCCTGCCATCTAGCAGAAGATACAGGAACAGTCTGTCTTTCAAGGCCAGATGATGCAATAGTTTCTTCCCCTAAGCCATCAGTCTCCTTAACACTGTAGGATCACACTCTATTCCATTTGCAATTTTCGGACGACTTTTTGAATTGCCGCTAAAACAATGTTTTATTAATGACCATTCATTGTTACATTGTAATTTGTCCATGACTGAGCCTATTGTCTTGTCAGGAATTACTGTGCTGTCTTGCATGTTTTGCATTTTTCTATGCACTTTATGCTGGCCTGTGTATGTCTGTACTCACATAAAGTCATAGAGATGTACAGCATGGAAACAGACCCTTCGGTCCAACCCGTCCATGC
>NC_057711.1:95023912-95067744 GCF_004010195.1 Chiloscyllium plagiosum | reverse complement strand
CAACATCCTTGTAAATCTTTTCTGAACCCTTTCAAGTTTCACAACACCTTTCCGATAGGAAGGAGACCAGAATTGCACACAATATTCCAACAGTGGCCTAACCAATGTCCTGTACAACCGCACCATGGCCTCCCAACGTCTGTACTGAATACTCTGACCAATAAAGGAAAGCATACCAAACGCCTTCTTCACTATCCTATCTACCTGTGACTCCACTTTCAAGGAGCTATGAACCTGCACTCCAAGGTCTCTTTGTTCAGCAACACTCCCTAGGACCTTATAATGTATGTGTTTGTATAGCACCTTGGTTCTGGAGGAATGCTGTCTCGTTTTTATTGTACCAGCTGTATATGGTAGAAACGACAAATAAAATTACTCTGCTGTACTCATTATGCACCCCAACCCATGACACTACTATCATTAATGCTCTCTGTGCTGCCTACTTAATCACTCGGTACACTGCCCCAATTGCATCAAAAATATTAACTGTGCCACACAATTTTATCTCCCATAATCTAGCCTCTCTCTTATTCCAGGAGGTAAACAACCACAGTAGGGCAGAAAGAATCACCCACAGGTTGTGGGCTGCCTGACACTTAGCTTGTCACCATTTATGTGAGGAACATCCTCCTTCCACTACACAGTGTCCAAGACACTGAATTATTATCAAAGGCTGCTGTTGTTTTCATGTGCCAGGAGCCCCTGAATGAAGGCTATCCCTCTTGACTTTACTGAGACCTGCTGATGACAAGATAAACTTCCTGTCCTTATTAAATGGTACAGCAAGAGAGCAATACTTCTACTTTGGTATCTCTGGCTGATGGGGAAGTTGCAGGAAGATAAATCATCCATGGCAGGGATGCTATGACATTTAGGCAGGCTCAGAATGACTGAGTACTATAATAGCAAGTGAAGACCCTGAAATTGCAGCCTAGTCCTGTGCATGAGCTGAGTGGGCAATCCTTAAGGGCACAGTGTCCTTGCTGCAGCATTACAATGATATTTGCAGTGAAGCCGGGAGTACAGAATTCAAGTGCAGAAGAATCCTGTTAGTGGATCACAGATGTGCCACAAGAGTTTTTAGAGGCTGACACATGTCAGATGCCAATGACCATGCACATGGGGTATGTGGCTGGTGTCCATAGAGCATGCCCATGCGACACTGCATGTTGGTGTTCAGTGTCCAACATGGAAGTTCTTTGGAGCAAGTAGTGAGCTGAAGTTGTCAGGTACCCACTCTGATTTCTGACACCATTGTTTGGCACGTTAGAACAAGTAGGAACCTGCATGTTAATGAAGTGAGTTGTGCCATTAATTTGGTGTTTAATAAGCAATAATTCCTCCTTAATTGACAACTCATTACTGCCTAAAAAAAACTCATGTCACTGCTTAGCAAATGGATAAAAGATGCTCCTCCTAAAAGATAGGCCTCACAGACCTTTCCCACGATTCTACCATATTATCTTACAATAGCTCCTGTCTTTCAGGTCCTTATAATAGTACTGCTCTAATAGTCTTTTTCTTATTTTTGCCAACTTTCTGATTTCCTTTGCTGGTTTCAAAAACTCTCCCAATCTTTTAGCTTACAAAATTCTTTACCAGCTCTTTTCATTTAATACAATCCTTATCTTCAGAAATAAGTCAGAGATGGCTTTTTCTGACTGAGCTTCTTTGAATTATTTCTTTTTGAATTATTTTGAACCGTTTTGAATTATTTCTTTATTTGCTTCTCATTGTTTATTTACTTCCATACTTTTTTGATTTATGCATCCAATCAACCTTTGGGAATCTCCCATCATACTTATTTAACTTTTTGTGTTAAGTTTAAGACTCTTCTTTTGGATTGAGGTAAATCATTCTCAAATTTAAGATGGAAATTCATTGTGTTAGGATCACTTTCTCTCAGAGGAAAATTTATAACTAGATAATTAAACAAATCCATCTCATTAGACGATATTACAAGTAAAGTACATTCATTCTTAATTGGTCCACAACATGCTATTGCAGAAAACTGTCAAGAAAGTAATGTACAAAATCATTTCGCAGATAATCTTTGTCAATTTGATTTGTCTGGAGTAGTGATCAAGTTAGGGAGCATTAACATTTCAAGACAAATCCAAATACTTTGTTTTGCCCATTAGAACTATGCTACAGGATTTCATTTCTTAAAAAACCAAAACATAAATTTTATTGTTTATGAAGAAATGAAAGAAACTTAATATGGTTATAACCTTGTGTGATATGCATTTCAAGTTTATGTCTTATTCCCAATTCTCCTCTTATAAGACATGCTCCTGTCATCAAGACTGCTCTGACTGCTTTCCTTTTATTTTTTTCTCTTTATTTGTTTATTTCTCTTCTCCTTTATTTACTACTTTTCCTGAGCTCAGACAGCATAACTGGCAGTGAGTGGGCCCAGCGCAGACTCAAATAAATTCATCATGGACTTGAGTGATCTCATCGCGAACGTCCTGTTAGCAGTGAGTGAGCCCAGCGTGGACATAGGTGAGTCCCTTACTTGTGCACAGTCTCTTAAGCATGCACACACATTCTCTCACACACAAATTCCCTCACATGCACATTCTTTCTTGCACACCCACACTCTCTCATACTCTTTCTCTCCCTCACACAGACATTCTCTCTCTCCCTCCCACATAGACATAGACACACACACAGACATAATTTCCCTCACCCACTTTCACACACACACACATAATTTCCCACTCCCTCTCTCCCTCTCTCCCACACACACACACCCGTGCAAGTCAATGGGGTGAATTTGCATTTGCAGATCTATTTCTGCATATGCATTCTATTTTGTTCAAAAAGCACACAATCTATCAGCAGTCAGTCAATGTGACATTTTATAAATTCCTACTTTAGAAATAAAACTAGTCTGATTTAAGGTTGGAAACCAGACACTAACATCACACCTTTAATGTATTGTCTGACTTGAGATGTCTTTTTTTAATATACTAATAAAACCTTAAGTTATCTCGGGGCAGTGACTTGAAAGAAATTCTGGGATTTACATATTAATCAATCGAAACCTGCATCCCAATTCTAAGTAATTAAAGATTTAACAGCTATCTAGATTTGTCTCATACATTGCAACAGTTGTATGACACTTTGATCTTTTACTTATAAATTCTGTGTCCTGTGTATCTTGATGAAGGAGCAGCACTCCAAAAGCTTTTATTTTCAAATAAACCTGTTAGACCATAATCTGGTGTTGTGTGATTTTTAACTTTGTCCACCCCAGTCCAACACTGGCAGCTTCACATCATGGCTACTATTTGATAAATACTCTTCCCTTCTCTCTCACTCTGGTTATCTTCACACAAATCACTATAGTGATACATTGTCTTAACTTTTCTGTCTAGGTTTCTAAAACTTCCTTCACCTGACATGTCCCTACTTCCTTCAGTTTAAAGCCCAATCATATTGGATTTATTGGATTTATCAGGGCATCAAACCCAAACTGTTTTCAGTGAAACCAATCCCAATTGAATAACACCTACTTTCCCCACCACTGATGCTAATACTCCAAGAATCAAAACCCCAGTTTCTCACACCAGTGTTTTAGACATTTGTTTAAATCTATAATTTGCTTGACCCAGTGTCAATTGGTCCATGATTCAGAAACAGTTCAGAGAATGTCTCCTCTATTCTATTTGCATTTGGACTGACAGCAGAATGTCATCCTTTTTTCGAACTTTAAAGTTCATGCCTATGTGAATTATGACATTAGATAGGGCATTGGGGCAGTGCTGCTGTCTCACAGTACCAGGGATCTGTTTTGATTCCAATCTTGGGTAACTGTCTGTAGGGAGTTTATACATTCTCCCTGTGTCTGTATGGGATTCCACTGGGTGCACTAGTTTCTTCCCACGGTCAAAGATGTGCAGGTTATAGAGTCATACAGCATGGAAACCAGTCCATTGATCAAACCAGTCCATGCTGAACATGTTTAAACTAGTCCCATTTGCCTGCTCCTGCCATATCTCACCAAACATTTCCTATTCATGTACTAGTACAAATGTCTTTTAAACATTGTAATCGTACACACATTCACCACTTCCTCAGGAAGTTCATTCCAAATACAAATCACCCTCAATGTAAAAGATTTGCCCCTTGTGTCTTTTTGAAAATCTCTCTTCTCTCACCTTAAAAATGTACCCCCAGGTCTTGAAAACCCCCATCCTAGGAAAGACAAAAAGTACCATTAACTCTATCTGTGTCCCTCATTACTTCATAAACTATCAGATTGCCTCTCAACTTCCCACGCTCCAGTGAAAAATATCCCACATATTCAGCCTTTCTTTATAACTCAAACCTTCCATACCAGCTACATCCTGGTAAATCTTCGAGGAGAAAGTGAGGTCTGCAGATGCTGGAGATCAAAGTCGCAGGAGGTGCAACACTTGCGCCCACACCTCCCCCCTCACTTCTCTCCAAGGCCCCAAGGGAAACTTCCATATCCGCCACAGATTCACCTGCACCTCCACCCACATCATCTACTGCATCCGCTGCAGCCGGTGTGGCCTCCTCTATATTGGGGAGACAGGCCGCCTACTTGCGGAGCGATTCAGAGAGCACCTCTGGGCTGCAGTGTTCCTTAACGCAAGTTCAAAGAACAACACTTCATTTTCCACTTGGGGATTCTGTTTCTGTTCTGCTCATTCCTGAAGAAGGGCCTGTGCCCGAAACGTCGAATCTCCTGTTCCCTGGATGCTGCCTGACCTGCTGTGCTGTTCCAGCAATAAAGTTTCAACATCCTGGTAAATCTCTTCTGAACCCCCTCCAGCTTAATAACGTCCTTCCAATAACTCAGCAACCAGAACTGGACACAGTATTCAAATGAAGCCTCACCAATGTCCTGTACAATCTCAACATGACTTCCCAAATTCCATACTCAAATGGCTGAGTGATGAAGGTAAATATGGCAAACACCTTTTTAACCACCCAGTCTATATGTGATGCAAACTTCAAACAAGTATGCACCTGCCTCCTAGGCCCCTCTGTTCTACAACACAACCCACTGCCCTACCATTAATTGTATAAGCCTTTTCCTCATTTGTTGTAGCAAAATGCAATACCTCACATTTATCCAGATTGAACTCCATCTGCCATTTTTCAGCCCATTGGTCCGTCGATCAAGATCTCTTTGTAATCTTGGAAAACCTTCTTCACTGTCTCCTATGCCACCTACTTTGGTGTCATCCACAAACTTACAAAGCATGCCTTCTATATTCTCGTCCAAATCATTTATAGAAATGACAAAAAAGAGAACCCAGAACCAATTCCTTAGGTGGATTAGCCATACTAAATTGGCCCATAGTGGCCAGGGGTGTGTAGGTTAGATGATTTAGCCAATGTAAATGCAGAGTTGCGGGAATAGGGTTGGGGCTAGGTCTGGGTAGGATGTTCTTTGGAGGGCCAGTCCAGACTCAATGGGCTGAATAACTGCTTCCACATTGTAGGGATTCTATGATTCCACCCAGTAGGAATTCAATGATTCTATGATTCAAATTATTATCTGAAAAGAGAGAATGTATACAGTTATGGGGAGAAGGTGGAAGAATGGCTTTAAATAAATTTTTCACATTGTAACACTGGGGCGCTGACATTTTCCCAATCAAAATTCAGATAATTGAAGTTCTGCATTATTCATACTCTTAAGTAATTTTGTCTTCTTCGTAATTTGCTTGAATATTTACTCCTCTGTCTGCTTCCCATTATTTAGTAGCCCAAAGCAGGGCCATGGATGGGGATAAGGAACAACAGGGCCCAGTGACCAGGGCGTATGGTTTTATGAGGCCCACTATGCTTGGATGAAGTGTGTGCTTACTCTTATTAGGCTAGGGTGGGGCTGATGTATTTAGCTGAAGGTGTGGAACCACTATGGTGAGGGCAGCAGGTGGGACTACTGTGCTCAAGTAAAGGGGCAGGAGTAGGGTCAGGTGCCCATGCCAGGAGCAATGCCACAGCCTGTAATTTCTGAGCTGACCCTAATTTATACTATGCACTGAATACTGAAATAGCTTCATCATTGCTCCCTAATTGTAATTAAAAAGATTCTGTTTTGGGACACACAAAAGCATCATCTTTCAAGTCTGTAGCAACATCTTTGATCAATATCGTCGCACCCTAAATTTTCTTTAGATTAGATTAGATCCCCTACAACGTGGAAACAGGCTCTTCAGCCCAACAAGTCCACACTGACCCTCCAAAGAGTAACCCACCCAGTCCCATTTCCCTCTGACTAATGCACCTAACACTACGGAGAATTTAGCATAGCCAATTCACCTGATCTGCACACCTTTGGACTGTGGGAGGAAACTGAAGCACCCGGAGGAAACCCACACAGACACTGGAGAATGTGGAGAATTTACCAATGTCATTCATTGAATTTATTGCTCCCGATGAGGTCTCCTCTGCATTGGGAAGACTGGACGCCTCCTCGCAGAGAGCTTCAGGGAACATCTCTGGAACACCCACACCAATCAACCCCACCGCCCCGTGGCCCAACACTTCAACTCTCCCTCCCACTCTGCCAAGGACATGCAGGTCCTGGGCCTCCTCCACCGCTACTCCCTCACCACCCAATGCCTGGAGGAAGAACGCCTCATCTTTCGCCCCGGAACACTTCAACCCCAGGGCATCAATGTGGACTTCACCAGTTTCCTCATTTCCCCTCCCCCCACCTTACCGCAGTTCCAACCTTCCAGCTCAGCACTGTCCTCATGCCCTGACTGACCTGCCAATCTCCCTTCCCCCTATCTGCTCCACCCTCCCCTCTGACATATGACGTCCATCCCCACCCCCATTCACCTATTGTATACCCTTTGCTACCTTCTCCCCAGCTTCCCCCCCCCAATTTATCTCTCCACCCTGGACGCTCCCTGCCTCTATTCCTGATGAAGGGTTTTGTCCGAAATATCGATTTTTTTTTCCTGCTCTTCAGATGCTGCTTGATCTGCTGTGCTTTTTCAGCACCATTCTGATCTAAACTCTGGTTCCGAGCATCTGCATTCCTCACTCTTGCCTATGGGGAGAATGTGCAAACTCCACACAGACAGTTACCCAAGGTTGGAATCGAACCTGGGACGCTGGCGGTGTGAGGCTGCAGTGCTAACCACTGAGTCACCGTGCCGCCAATAGTGGCTCATTGGTTATATGACTTTCTTTCCTGTTTTAGCATGGAATACATTTTGGCCAGAAATTCCAGAGTACTTAAGGAAGTGGCCCTAAAAGATAATGGATGCCTGGTAGTCATGTTCCAAGATTCTTTAGACATTTAAACTATTTCTACAGATTGGAATGTAACTAATGTAACCCTTTATCTAAAAAGGGAGATGGAGAGAAAAAAAGGGAATTACAGACCAGTGAGTCTGACATTGCTAATGGGGAAGATGCTAGAGTCGAATTATCAATCATTTTATGGAAGAGCACTAAGGAAACAGTGGTAGAATCAGACAGTCATCATGAATTTACAAAAGAGAAATCATGTTTGACAAATCTACTGAATTCTTTGAGAATGGAACTAGAGAGTTGATCAGGGTGAGCAGTAGATATTGTTAGTTGGACTTTAGAAGGCTTCCATCAAAGTCTGGCAATATGTGATTAAAGTGTAAATTTAAAGCACAATAGAGTGGAGATATAGCATTGAGAAGAACAGAAAATTGTTTGTCTGAACAGGAAACCATAAATGGGTCTTTTTCTGAATGGCAGGTAATTACTAGTGGAGTACTGCAGGGATCAGTATGGTGATCCCAGCTATTCACATTCTATATTAGTGTTTTAGGTGAGGGAACTAAAATAACATCTCCAAACTTGCAGATGGCAAATCTGGGTGGAAGGGTGAGCTATGAGGAGGATGCAGTGATGTTGTAGTGTGATTTGGACAGGCTGAGTGAGTGGGCAAGTGCATGGCAGATGCCATAGAAGATGGATAAATGTGAAGTTTCCACTTTGGTAGCAAAAATGGAAAGACAGATTATTATTTGAAAGGCTGCAAATTGTGAGAGGAGAATGTTCAAGGAGATTTGGGTGCTCTCATCTACTACTGACTAAATTTAAGGCTGTAAAGTAGGCAAACTGTATTTTGGTCTTCATAGGGAGAGGATTTGAGTACAGGAACAAGGATGTCTTGCTGCAGTTATATGGATATTGATGAAGCCACAACAGGAATATTGTGTGCAGCTTTGGCTTCCTTGTCTTAAGGAAAGATGTTCTTACTGTACAGGGGGTGCAGCAAAAGTTTATCAATCTAATTACTGAAATGGCAGTGTTGACATATGAGAAGAGATTTGATCAGTGAGGTTTGTATTCACTGAAATATTGAAGAATTTATAGAAACGCATAAAATACTAACAGGACTAGACAGGTTAGTTACAAAGAATGTTCCTGATGGTGGGGAAATCCAGAAATACTTCATAGTTTATGGTTAAGAGGTAAGCTTTTTCAGACTGAGAGAAGGAGAAATTTCTTAACTCAGAAAGTGGCGATGCTGTGAAATTCATAACCACAAAGTGGTTGAGGATAAAAGATTGTATGTTTTCCGGAAAGAGTTATATATAGCTTTTGTGGTTAAAGGGTTAGAACATATGCTTGTACATCACAGGAATGTGCCATTCGGCCCATAATGTTGTGCCGAACATGACACCAAATTAAACTAATCCCTTCAGCCTGTTCTTGGTCCATATCCTTCCATTCCTTGCATACGCATGTGCTTATCTAAAAGTTCTTAAATGCACCTATCGTATCTGGCTCCAACGCAGCTCCTGGCAGTGCATTCCACACTCCTTTCACCGTGTAAAACAAAAGTTGCCCCTCATATCTCCTTTGAACTTTCTGCCTCTTATCCAAATGCATGCCCCCCTTAGTTTTAGACATTTCATCCCTGGAAAAAAGATTCTGAACATCCAATCTATCTATGCATCTCATAATTTTATAGACTTTGATCAAGTCTCCCCTCAGCCTCTGCCACTCCAGAGAAAACAATATGGGTGTTTCTAGCCTCTCCTTGTAGTTCATACCCTCTAATCCAGGCGGCATCCTGTTGAATCTATCTCCAAAGTCTCTACATCCTTCCTGTAATGTGGCAACCAGAATTGAATGCAATACTTTAAGTGTGGCCTAACCAAAGCCTGATAAAGCTGTACCATGTCATCCTGATTCTTGTACTCAGTTCCCCGAGTAATAAAAGCAAGCATGCCATACACCTCCTTTACCACCCTATCTACCTTTGTGGCCACTTTCAGGGAGTTATAGACTTGAACCCCAAGATTCCTCTGTACATCAATGCTGCTCAGAGTCCTGTCATTAACTGTATACTTTTCCTTAATATTTAGTCTCCCAAAGTGCAGCACCACACACTTAAATAGATTAAACTCCATCTGCCGTTTCTTTATCCATGTCTGCAACTGATCTATATCCCACTGTATCCTTTGACAACTTTCTACACTGTTCACAACTCCACCGATCTTTGTATCAGCTGCAAATTTACCAATCTACCAAGCTACATTTTTATCCAAGTCATTTATATATATCAGAAAAAGCAGTGGTCCCACTATGGATCCCTGCAGAACACCACTAGACAAGGACCTCCAGCAAGAAAAACAACCTTCTGCAATATTGTGGGCGGCACGGTGGCACAGTGGTTAGCACTGCTGCCTCACAGCGCCAGAGACCCGGGTTCAATTCCCACCTCAGGCGACTGACTGTGTGGAGTTTGCACGTTCTCCCCGTGTCTGCGTGGGTTTCCTCCGGGTGCTCCGGTTTCCTCCCACCATCCAAAGATGTGCAGGGTCAGGTGAATTGGCCATACTAAATTGCCAGTAGTGTTAGGTAAGGGGTAAATGTAGGGATATGGGTGGGTTTCGCTTCGGCGGGTCAGTGTGGACTTGTTGGGCCGAAGGGCCTGTTTCCATACTGTAATCTAATCTAATCTAATCTAAACCTTTCATCTCTATCCTCTGCCTTCTGTAGACAAGCTCATTCTGAATCCATGCATCCAAGTCATCGTGGATCCCATGCATCTTAATCTTCTAGAGCCTACCATGAGGAACCTTGCCAAAATCCTTACTAAAGTCCATGTAGACAACATCCATTACCCCACCCTCATCAATCATCTTTGATATCTCCTCACACCACACACGTAGCACTAACTGGTTACTTAAATTACAATGCAATCTTCACAAACAGACCAAATATCATCTTGCTAAAAAAAGCTTTCTAACAGCCTGTCTCAATCTCTTCCTTTTTTTTGGTTAGAGGATCAAGGGATATAGATGGAAGGAGAGAATAAGTTATTGAGCTCAATGATCATACAGAAGTGCAGTGCAGGCTCAAGAATTGAATGGCCTATTTCTACTTCTTCTTCTTTGTTTCAATGTATAAATGTTAACTACAAGTTCTTCCTCTCATTTCATGGAGGCATCAATTACTGTTCTTAAATCTACAACCCATGTGGTTGCAAGTGGTTCTAACTCATAAAGTGATTTACCATGAATTTATGCGCATGCACGAAACATGCATTTTAGTGCATCTTGCATTTCTCAACATCTATTTCCAAGCAGTTCCTAATATTCTTCTTGTTACCCCTTGGCCTTATGTCTCTTGATTATTAATTTCCCACTCACCTGGTGGGCTCTCAGGATATCTTTTCTTGTCAGAAAACATTGTCCTTCTTTGATCGCTACTCTAAATTTTCTGGATAAAGGAATGGATTCCACAAAGATTAGGTGAGTGGTCAGGCATGTCAATCCTCCAAATAGTTCTATGCAGTAAAATATGTTTTATTTGATATGTTGAAAGTAGCCTCCTGCTCTAGCACATAGCAATTAGCATATTCTCCTGAAGTTGGACATAAACTTGGTGTGATGGGTTTAAGATAAACTGTCGATGGCTAGAAATTGCGAAATCTTTTCCAGCATTCTACACCTTTCTCAAATAGCATTTCTAAATCCTCCTTCATATTATTTGGTAGACTATGTGATGTCAAAAATCTTGTGATGTTTTACTTAAATGCAATTATAGATAATAATTTCAGAACATGGGAAAATATTATGCAGGTGCTGAAGAGATTTTAAGAAACAGTCCAAGAAAGTTTCCCTGTAAATACCTGAAATATCTTCTTCAAAGATAGTCTATTTCCAATAGATAAAAGTGAGTCGGGCTGAAGTAATATTTGAAAGACTCAGGAACATATTAATTGTTGCCCAGATGGTTATTGTTGGGATATATTGTTTAGAGAAAGATTGGCCACCATAATGGATGGGACAGCACATTTAACAATCCATTTAATTAACGTTCAGAGTCATAACAAGATTTTACTTGTCATAGGGGTTTTGGGGGTTGGGGGGGGGGGCGGTGGTTGTTGGAGGATGGAGGGGAATATGGCAGTTAAAATTGATGTCACTCATGCATCCATAAAACTGAATGCTGGAAACAGATAAAGCCCAAACAAACTACGGATACTGTAAATCAGAAACAAAAACAAAAATTGATGGAGGAGCTAAGAGGTTTGGCAGCATCAGTAGAGGGAAGTCAGTTAACATTTTTGGATTAAGTGACTCTTTCTCAGAAATGATGTTAGCTAGGAAAATGTCAGCTTATATGCAGAAGATAGGGCAGGGATGAGGAGTAAACAATTCGAGGGGATTGAACCAAGAGAGAGACAAGAACAGTTGGACAGACAAAGGAATGGATAATGATTTGGCTAGGAGGATGAATAGCTATTAATGGGGACTGTTAGTGGCTAACAAAGGATTGTGTGTAATAACAAACTCTGTGATCCCAAGGCCTGGTGTTTAGGTGTTGGGGTAAGGACATGGGAGAGCTCAAGCCCTAAAGTTGTTAAAGTCAATATTCAGTCCAGAAGAGTTCTGGGTCCCCAAATGGCAAATGAGGTGCTATTCTTCCAGCTTGCACTGAGCTTTGCTGGAGCACTGCAACAAGGCTGAGACAGAGATGTTGGCCATGGAGCAGGGTAGGGTATTGAAGTGGCAGGCAACTGAAGTTCAGGGTCTTTTTTGCGGACAGAATGTAGGTATTCTGGGAAGCAGTCACCCAGTCTATGCTTCATTTCCCAATATAGAGGGGACCACATTGTGAGCAGTGAATGCAGTAGATTAGACTGTGTAGAGTCATACAATACTACAGTACAAAAGGAGGCGATATGATTCTTTGTGTCTGTGCCAACTCTCAAAAGAGTGATCCAGCTAGTCACATTCTACCAGTCTATCTCTGTAGCTCTCTACATCCATCACTTTCAGATGTGTATCTAGCTCTGTTTTTAAACCTCCAATGGAATATGCTCCACCCTTTTCCCAGGCAGCACATTCCAATTCCTAACAACTCTGAGTAAAAAAGTTTCTCCTCATCTCACTCCCAGCTCTCTTGCTGACAGTCTTGAAATTGTGGCCCCCTTAGTTACTGACAAACCAACTTGTGAAAACAGAATATCCTTCCTCAGTAAGGTCACATCTTTATCTTCTTTGCTCCAAAGAAAATGAATCCAATTTCTTTAACCTTTCCTCGTTCCCATTTATGAATAGTGATTTGAGTGTTTGTGTACTTTGTAAACAAACATGTATTTTGTTGAACACTATAAAATTGCTTTCCGTGCCTCTGACACTTTGCAGCATGCTCAGGGACATCTGCTATATGTATATACATATATAGTACTTTGGTTTCCTATAAATCAAAATGCTCAAGGCAGGGAGCTTTCGGTGAATCAAAAGTACCAAGCTGAAACGTGTTTCTGCTTCTTCCCCACATACAGCAAAGAACATAGAACTGTATAACGCAGGAACAGGCCCTCCAGCCCATTATGTTGTGCTGAACATGATGCCAAATTAAATTAATTTCTTCTACCTGTCCATGGTCCATATCCCTCTATTCCTTACATATTTATGTTCTTATCTATAAGTCCCTTAAATACCCTTATAATAGTTGCCTCCATCACCACACCCTAGCAGACTCCTACCACTCTGTGTAAAAAAAGCTTGCCCCACATATCTCTTTTGAGCTTTCTATATCTCACCTTAAATGCATGCCTCCCAGTTTTAAACACTTCGATGTTGGGAAAAAGATTTTGATCCTCAAATCTATCTATTCATCTCATAATTTTGTAGACTTTTATCAAGTCTCCCTTCAACCTCCACCACTCCAGAGAAAACAACCCAAGTTTTTTTAGCCTCTCCTTATAGCTCATACTCTTGTATCCATGCAGCATTCTGGTAAACCTCTTTTGCACTGTCCCCAAAGCCTCCACATCCTTCCTGTAAAATGGTGACCAGAATTGAATGCAATACTCTAAGTGTGGCCGAATCAAAATCTTATAAAGTTGCAACATGACACCTTGACTAGTACTCAATTCCCTGACCAATAAAGGCAAGCATGCCATATGCCACCTTCGCCACCCTATCCACTTGCATGACCACTTTCAGGGAGCTATAGACTTGAACCCCAAGATGCCCCTGTACATAAATGCTGTTCAGGGTCATGCCATTAACTGGATTTATTTCCTTAGCATTTGATCTCCCAAAGTGCAGCACCTCAAACGTACCTGGATTAAACTCCATCTGCCATTTCTCTGCTCATATCTTCAATTGATATCCTTTGACAATCTTCTACAAACTCACCAATCCTTGAAACATCTGCCAACCTATGAACACATTCATCTACATTTTCATCCAAATCATTTATTTATAGCCAAAAATACAACCTTCCACCACTACACTCTGCCTTCTATGGACAACCAATTCTGAATCCACTCATGCAAGACATCATGGATCCCAAGCATCTCAATCTTCTGGATGAGCCAACCATGAGGACCTTGTTGAAAGGCTTACTAAAATCCATGTAGACAACATCCACTGTTACTGTCATCAATCACCTTTGTCAACTCCTTGGAAAATTCAATCAAGTTAGTATGACATGACCTGCTCTGCACAAAGCCACGTTGCATGTTCTTAATTAGGCCATGCTTTTCCAAATGCACATAAATCCTATCCCTAAGAATTCTCTCTAATAGAATCCCATCCACCAATGTGAGACTCACTGGTCTATAGTTTCCTAGATGATCCCTATTTCCTTTCTTGAACAGAGGAAACAACATTATTTACTCTCCAGTCCTTAGGGACCCCTCCAGTGGCTAATGAGGATACAAAGATCTTGGTTAAGGCCCTAGCAATCTCCTCTCTAACCTCCCTCCATAACTTGGGGCAGAAACATTAGATCCTGGGGACCTATCCACCTTAATTCTCTTCAAGAGACCCAACACCACTTCTTTCTTCATTCTATATTAGCATGCTGCACACAAATCTTACTATCTTCTCTGACATTCTCCTGGATGAATACTGACACAAAGTACTCATTTAGGATCTCACCCATATCCTTTGCTGCCAAGCAAAGTTACCTCCTTTATACTTGAGAGGTCCTACCTTTTCCCTAGTTTTCCTCTTGGTTTTTAATATGTGTATAGTATGATTTGAAATTCTCTTTAACTCTAGATACCAACGTCATTTCATTGACCCTTCTTGCTCACCTAATTCCCTGCTTGAATTCTTTCCTACTTTATATTCCTTGCGCGCCCTGTCTGATTTTAGCTCCCTAAAGCTTTCATGTGGTTCTTTGTCCTTTTTGACTAAATTCACAACCTCCCTTATTATCCAAAGGTACCTGACCTTGCCATCCTTGTCTTTTATCCTGACTGGAACTTGCCAGTCCTGAACTCCCATCAGCAGATCTTTTAATACCTCCCACATGTCAACTGTGGACTCGCCTGATAACTTCACCTCCCAAATAACACTGTCTTGCTCCTGCCTAATGCTGATGCAATTTGCCCTCCCCCAATTTAAGTATGTTGCCACAAGAGTCCTGAGTTAACCTTATTCATAGCTATATCAAAATCTAAGCAATTATGATTACTGTTTCTAATATGCTCTTCCAATGAGATGTCAGGCACCAAGTCATTAGCCAATACAAGGTCCAATATTTATAATTGTACTATCCACATATTGTTTCAAGACACACTCTTGGATGCACTTAACACATTCAGCCTCATCTTGGACTCTAAGAGACTCCCAGTTAATATTGGGGAAATTTAAAGTCACCCACTCTGACAAATCTGTTTTTATTGCATCTTTTCATAATCTGCCCACAGATTTGTTCATTAACGTCTCATTGCCTGTTGGTTGGCCTATAGTATAATCCTATCAGAGCGATTGCACCAATCTTATTATTGAGCTCTACCTATATTGCCACGGTGGATGAGCCCTCCAGTATGTCCTCTGAGTGTAGATGTGGCATTCTCCCTGATTGGTAATGTAACTCCTCCATCTCTTTGATCTTCATCTCTATCTTGTCAAAACCAACGAAAGCCTGGAACGTTGAGCAACCAGTCCTGTCTCCATCTCAACTAAGTGTCTGATGTCCACAACATTATAGTCACATGTAGTTATCCAGGTTCTAAGCTCATCTGCCTTTCCTGTAATACTCCTTGTATTGAAATAAACACACTTCAGCCCATTAGTAGTGTCATGTTCATTTATCTGTCTCTGCCTACCCTACCTTTCTGACTTCTTGGTTTTAACATCTACCTGACCACAGGGGACACCTATACTGTCTTCCTGCTCTTGCTCTGCCTTTTGTCACCTATTCCCTTTCTCCCTTAGCATTCCTAATCTGTGGTGTGACCAAATCACTAAACATGCTATCCACAACCTCTTATATGGAGGCTCCACAGTGTGTCCATCTACAGCTCCAGAGCCATCATGTGGTCTAACAACAGCTGCAGCTGGACACACTTCCTGCATGTGAAGGAGTCAGGGACATCAGCCGCGTCCTTGAGCTCTCACATTGAGGAAGCGAAGTGTAACATAGGTCTAAGATCCCCTGCCATTTTTAAACTGAAATTTAAATTAATTCAACTATAATATCAAATAATAGAAAAATTGAAAAAGAAAACATTTTACCAATCACACGATAAAAAAAAGAAAATCCTTACCTTATCAACACACCACAGAGTCTTTCTTTTTTTGGTTTGAGGAGGAGGGCGGGTGGGAGACGTTACACGTGTAGTGTCCTGGGTTCAGCTGCTGCCCAAATATATCAGTTCACTCACCTCCCCAGAGCCCAATTCAACTGCTCCCACTCAGCTCTTCACTCTCACCGCTCGCACTGCTGCTGAAAATGGAGGCCACTGAACCTCGAAGTAAGTCCTTTCAGAGGGAAACTTACCTTCCCGGCAACCTCCTGGTCCTTGCTCGCACCGCTGTTCTGCTGAAAATGGAGCATGGCTGGCTCTGCTGTTCAAAAGGGCAGAAAAAGAGTGGAAGGGCTATAGTCATTGAGGATTCAAATGTAAGGGAAGTAAATAGGTGGTTCTGTGGTCAAAAGCGAGACTCCAGAGTGGCATATTGCCTCCCAGGTGCATGGGTCAAGGATGTCTCAGAATGGCTGCAGAACATTCTCAAGGGGGACGGTGAAAAACCAGCTGTCATGGTGCGTCTAAGCACCAATGATTTAGGTAAAAATCAGGATGAGGTCTGACCTTGGAGGTAGTGAACTCAGGATTGCTACCAGTGCCACTAGTACCAGCGCTAGTCAGAGTAGAAATGAAAGAATATGCAGGATGAATGCATGGCTTGTGGGATGGTGCAGGAGGGAGCGGTTCAGATTTTTGGGACATTGTAACCAGTTCTGGAGAAGGGGTACTATTACAAATTGGACGGTCTATACCTGGGGAGCACTGCAACCAATGTCCTAAGGGGTGCTTTTGCTAACGCTGTTTGGGAGGGTTTAAACTAATGTGGCAGGGGGATGGGAACAAAATGAGGTGGTGAGTGGACAGTAAGGAGGTAGTAACTAAAGCCTGCAAGGAACTAGATTATGAGGGGAAGAGTAGGCAGGGAGCAGATGATGAATGCAAGGGGGCAGGTTGTCTGAGGTGCATTTGTTTTAATGAGAGAAGTGTAGTAGGTATGGCAGATGAACTTAGGGCTTGGATTAGTATCTGGGAGTATGATATTATTACTATTACTGAGACTTGCTTGAGGGAAGGGCACGATTGGCAACTAAATATCCAAGGATATAGATGCTTCAGGCGGGATAGAGATGGAGCTAAAAGGGGTGGAGGAGTTGCATTACTGGTCAGAGAGGATATTACAGCTGTGCTGAAGTAGGGCACCATGGAGGAATCAAGAAGTGAGGCAATATGGGCAGAGCTCAGAAATAGGAAGGGGCTGTACCACAGACCTCTCAACATCGAATGTGAGAGAATGTGTAGTCTCCTCAAGGTTCTAAATATTTGCAGCAAGACATCTTTACACCTGTAATCAAATCCTATTGTAATAAAGGCCAACATACAATTTGCCTCTCATTTTTGCTGTACTTGCACACTACCTTTTTTTGCAGCAGAGAGCAGCGGGAGCTGGGTGGAAATGAGGTCGGAGCACAGAGGCTGTTGGGAAGGTTAGTGAGTTCTATTTAAGTAGGTGTGTTCTAGGCCCCAGGTCCACAGACTTGCAGCAAAAAAAATGGGGGTTGAGGGAAGTGTCTGGTGAGAAAAGTGCGAGTCTTTGGCTCAGGGATCTTCAGCGAAGAGGTTGAGTGAGGAGATTATGCCACATTTGAAGAGGGTGAAGACATGACTGCTAAACTGATTCAGTGTGCTGCGTGCACAATGTGGGAGGTCAGGAAAACTGATGGTGTCTCTGGCTCCTATAGCTGTGGAAAGTGTATACACATTCGGCTTCTGAAGGAGCATGTTGCAGCACTAAAGAAAGAACTAGATGACCTCAGGCTCATCCGAGAGAACGAGAAGTTTCTGGACAGGACCTTCAGTGAGGTCATTACACCGAGCATAACAGAAGAGAGGAGAAGGGAGATGACGATGAGGAAGGAAGAGATGATTCAAGTACAAGGGACCCTGGAAGAAGTACTTCTTATGAACAGGCTGAATCTCTTGGAAATTGTCTAGACCAGACGACAGTGCCCGTCTGAGAGGCGGACAGGCCTGCCAATCGGAAATTGATGTGGAGGCAGAGCCGAGGAATAAGACATCATGCAGAGTCATGGTAATAGGGGACTGCATAGTGAGAGGGGCTGAAAGAGGCTTCTGTGGCAACAGGTGGGATTTGAGGATGGTGTGTTGCCTATCTGGTGCCAGGATCCAGGACTTCACTGACTGAGTGCAGGGAGTCTTCAAGGGCAAAGGTGAAGAGCCAGAGGTGGTGGTGCATGTTGGCACAAATGACATCAGGAAGAAGAGGAGGGACATTCTACAACGGGACTTCAGAGAACTCGGAAGAAGGTTGAAAAGCAGGACTTCCAGGGTGGTTATCTCTGGTTTGCTTCCAGTTCCTCGGGCTGGAGAAGGCAGGAATAGGGAGATAATGGACTTGAATGTGTGGCTGAGGAACTGGTGCAGGAAGCAAGGATTTTAATTCTTGAATCACTGGGGTATGTTTTGTAGTAAGGATAAATTATACAACAGGGACGGGTTGCACCTTAATAAGTGGGGGACCAGCGTTCTGGCAGGCAAGTTTGCCACTGCAACACAGGTGTGTTTAAACTAAGTAGTGGGGGGAGGGGACAAACTGGAAATTTAAGAAGGAAGTTAAAGGGAAAGTGAGAACAAGATAAGTTAAGAAAGACAACAGAATCAATGGAGCAGAAAACTCAAGAAGGGATCATACAGTATGGTCAAGTGAAATAGGGATTGATAGGAAGGGTGAGGGGAGTAACAAATTAAGAATATTATATATGAATGCACAAAGCATAAGAAATAAGGTTGATAAGCTTGAGGCTCAATTGGAAATTGGCAGGTACGATGTTGTGGAGATAACTGAGAAGTGGCTTCAAGTGGACAGGGCCAGGGAAACATTCAAGGGCATGGGAATGAATATTCCCTGCAGCCTACTAGGGAGAAGGCAATTCTGGATCTCATCTTGTGCAACAAACCGGATTTGATCAGGGACCTCGAAGTAAAGGAGCCATTAGGAGATAGTGATCATAATATGATACATTTTAGATTACTTAGTGTGGAAACAGGCACTTCAGCCCAACAAATCCACACCGACCAGCCGAAGCGCAACCCACCCACACCCATTCCCCTACATTTACCCCTTCTCCTAACACTAGGGGCAATTTAGCATGGTCAATTCATCTAACCTGCACATTTTCTGGACTGTGGGAGGAAACCGGAGCATTCGGAGGAAACCCACGCTGACACAGGGAGAATGTGCAAACTCCACACAGTCAGTTGCCAGAGGCGGGAATTGAACCCAGGTCTCTAGCGCTGTGAGGCAGCAGTGCTAACCACTGTACCATTGTGCTGCCCAAAATCTGCAATTCGAGAGAGAGAAGGGAGAATCAGAAATGTTAGTATTTCAGTTGAACAAAGGGAACTATGGAGCTATGAGGGAGGAGCTGGCCAAAGTTCAATGCTTCAATAACCTAGCAGGGATGGCAGTAGAACAACAATGGCAGGTATTTCTGGATATAATACAGAAGGTACAGGATCAGTTCATTCCAAAGAGGAAGAAAGACCTTAAGGGGAGGCAGGGACAGCTGTGGCTGACGAGGGAAGTTAAGGACTGTATAAAGATAAAGCAGAAGAAGTATAACATAGCAACGATGAATAGGAAGCCGGAGGATTGGGAAACTTTTAAAGAGTAACAGAGGATAACTAAAAAGGCATTACGCGGAGAAAAAAATGAAGTGCGAAGGCAAACTGGCCAAAAATATAACGGAGGATAGTAAAAACTTTTTTAGGTATGTGAAAAATAAAGGTTAAGACTAAAATTGGGCCCTTGAAGACAGAAACTGGTGAATTTATTATGGGGAACAAGGAAATGGCAGAAGAGTTGAATAGATACTTTGGATCTGTCTTCACTGGGGAAGACACAAGCAATCTCTCAGATGTAATAGTGGCTGAAGGCCCTAGGGTAATGGATGAACTGAAGGGAATTTATATTAGGCAGGAAATGGTGTTGAATAGACTGTTGGGTCTGAAGGCTGATAAGTCCCCAGGACTCGATGGTCTACATCCCAGGATACTTAAGGAGGTGGCTGTAGAAATCGTGGATGCATTAGTAATCATTTTCCAATGTTCTATCGATTCAGAATCAGTTCCCGCAGATTAGAGGGTGGCTAATGTTGTCCCACTTTTCAAAAAGGGAGGGAGAGAGAAAATAGGAAACTATAGACTGGTTAGCTTGATGTCAGTGGTGGGAAAGATGCTGGAGTCAATTATAAAAGATGAAATTACGACTCATTTGGATAGCAGTAACAGGATAGGTCGGAGTCAGCATGGACTTACGAAGGGGAAATTGTGCTTGACTAATCTTCTGGAATTTTTTGAGAATGTAACTATGAAGATAGACAAGGGAGAGCCAATGGATGCAGTGTGCCTGGACTTTCAGAAAGCCTTTGATAAAGAACCACATAAGAGATCAGTAAGCAACTTAGGGCACATGGTAGTAGGGGCAAAATATTGACTTGGATTGAAAATTGGCTGACTGACAGGAAGTAAAGAGTAATGATGAACGGGTCCCTTTTGGAATGGCAGGCAGGGTACCACAAGGTTCGGTGCTGGGACCGCAGCTATTTACAATACACAATAATGACATAGATGAAGGAATTAAAAGTAATATTAGCAAATTTGCTGATGACACAAAGCTGGGTGGCAGGATGAAATGTGAGGAGGATGTTATGAGAATACAGGGTGTCTTGGTCAGGCTGGGTGAATGGATGGATACATGGCAGATGCAGTTTAATGTGGATAAATGTGTGGCCATCCACTTTGGTGGCAAGCACAGGAAAGGAGATTACTACCTAAATGGAGTCAAGTTAGGTAAAACGGAAGTACAATGAGATCTAGGTGTTCTTGTACATCAGTCAATGAAAGCAAGCATGCAGACACAGCAGGCAGTGAAGAAAGCTAATGGCATGCTGGCCTTCATAACAAGAGGAATTGAGTATAGAAGCAAAGAGGTCCTTCTGCAGCTGTACAGGGCTCTAGTGAGACTGCACCTGGAGTAATGTGTGCAGTTTGGTCTCCAAATTTGAGGAAGGGCATTCTGGCTATTGAGAGAGTGCAGCGTAGGTTCACGAGCTCAATTCCTGGAATCGCAGGACTATCATATGTTGAAAGATTGGAGCGACTGGGCTTGTATACACTTGAGTTTAGAAGGATGAGAGGGGATCTGACTGAGACGTATAAGACTATTAAAGGATTGGACACTCTGGCGGCAGGAATCATGTTTCCGCTTATGGGTGAGTCCAGAACCAGAAGACACAGTTGAAAAATAAGGGGTAGACCATTTAGAACAGAGTTGAGAAGAAACTTCTTCACCCAGAGAGTGGTGGATATCTGGAATGCTCTGCCCCAGAAGGCAGTGGAAGCCAAGTCTCTGGATACTTTCAAGAAAGAGATGGATAGGGCTCTCAAAGATAGTGAAATCAAGGGTTATGGGGATAAGGCAGGAACAGGCTACTGATTATGGATAATTAGCCAAGATCATAATGAACGGTGGTGCTGGCTTGAAGGGCTGAATGGCCTACTCCTGCACCTATTGTCTATTGACTTTCCAAAATATAATTTGTAAGCTATGCATCAAGAGAGATGAAAATGAACCAGAATTTTTATGAAGTTTATTCAATAATTGTGGGAATGCATCCACATAAAGTGGGAAATCCAATAATGCTTGAATTGGTCTAATGTCTTTATGTTGTTGTGTTTAGGGCTAGCAAAGAAAGGAACAATCCTGAAGATCTGCATTTTCTTCATATTACTAGATACTCAAACAGTAGGAAGCATTGATTTGTGAAACCTTCCCCTTGGCCTCTGTTGGATACATTTGTTGCTAAGTGAAGAAAGTGACTAATTGGGATGCATAAGCAAAGCACTTCAGCATGTTGAAACTTGTTCAGACATGGGAATTTTGTATCAAGAGAAGCAAATTTTGATTCAGCATTGATTAGAAACTCTATTGAAAGAAACAATACTGACGGATATGGGTAGAGTACAATGGTGAAGTAAGGGACCTTTCAAAGTGGGTTAATTGTAATTGTTGGTTTACAAAAAACAGGAAGTTTTTTTCCCTGCACACAAACAATATTTCACTTTATTACAAGTGCTTGATATTGACTTTGTTGCAGGACGTAGAGATCCACGTGCACTTTAAACAGAACCTTCAATGTTGTGCAGGTAGCACAACTACATTGTGATCTCTGCTGACTTAGAGTGACTGTTGTATGCGGCCCATGTTAGTTATGCTGCCTACTGACTGCATGTATGAACATGCAAAGTAAAATCATAACTTGTTTGCAGCACATAAAGCTAAGTTCTGCAAGAAGGGGTGTGGCTCGTTGGTCTAGGGGTATGATTCTCGCTCATGGGCGGCACGGTGGCACAGTGGTTAGCACTGCTGCCTCGCAGCGCCAGAGACCCGGGTTCAATTCCCGCCTCAGGCGACTGACTGTGTTAATGTAATCTAATCTAATGTAATCTAAAAAAAAGTGAACCTAAATTTCAGAATGGCAATGAAGAATTATATAACAAGAGAGGGACAATAAACTCCAAGGTTTTGAGAAGCTGTACTGAAGTCTTGGTAAAGAAGGAAGAACATAGGAGAAATTATCTTGAACCTGCACAGGGCCAGGAGATCCTCCAGAAACAGACAAAAAGCAACAGGAACAGATTGCTGTGGAGATTAATGCCGAAAAAGTCAAGCGTTAAAGATCTGGATGTCATGCCACAAGACATTTAACATGAGTGATTAACACAAAAGATTTTTTAAAATTCTGCACTATACCAACTGTGCTACAAGCCTTTGTCATTGCTCAAATTACCACACCCAAAATACTCATTGAATAAAAGATTCTATCTATCAGTACTCATATCCTTCATCTCAACTTGACAGTTTAAGCTAAGGGGTCACACATTTCTTAGAAACCCTACAGTGCGGAAGCAGGCCCTTCAGCATAACGAATTCACACCGACCCTCCAAAAAGTACATTTAAAATATAGATGAGGAAATAATTATTTCTGTCAGAGTTATAGAGTCATAGAGTCATAGAGATGTGCAGCACAGAAACAGACCTTCCGTTCCAACTCGTTCATGTTGGTTAGATATCCAAAATTAATCTAGTCCCATTGGCCAGAATTTGGCCTATATCCCTATAAACCCTTCCTATTTGTATACTTATCCAGATGCCTTTTAAATGTTATAATTGTACCAGCCCTCACCACTTCATCTAGCAGTTCATTCCATACACACATCACCCTTTGCATGAAAAAGTTGCCCCTTAGGTCACCTTAAACCTCTGCTCTCTAGTTTTGGACCTCCTTCACCCCAGGGAAAAGACCTTGTCTGTTTATCCTATTCATGCTCCTCATGTTTTTATAAACGTTTATAAGGTCACCCCTCAGCCTCTGACACTCCAGGGAAAACAGCCTCAGCCTACTCAGCCTCTCCTAATAGCTCAAACTCTCCAACCATGGCAACATTCTTGTAAATATTTTTTGAACCCTTTCAAGTGTCACAACATCCTTTCAATAGGAGTGAGACCAGAATTGCACATAATATTCCAAAACTGGCCTAACGAATATCCTGAACAGCTGCAACATGATCTCCTAAATCTTACACTCAATGCTCTATCCAATAAAGCAAATCATACCAAATACCTTCTTCATTATTCTGATTACCTGCGACTCCACTTTCAAGGAACTATGAACCTGCACTCTAAGGTTTCTTTATTCAGCAACACTCCCCAGGACCTTACCATTAAGCGTATAAGTCCTGCCCTGATTTGCCTTTCCAAATACAGCACCTCACGTTTGTCTAAATTAAACTTCATCTGCAAATACTCGGCCGATTCATCCATCTGGTCAAGATCACATTGTACTCTGAGGTAACCTTCTTCACTGTCCACTGCAATCGATAATGCATGGGAGACTGAAAGCTGATTGGATATTGTTCTTACTAGGCAGAAGTGGATACTGTAGATGCAAGAGATTAGAGTCAAGATTAGAGTGGTGCTGGAAAAGCACAGCAGGTCAGGCAGCATTGTGGAGCAGGAAAAATCGACATTTCAGGCAAAAGCCCTTCATCAGCAATCCTGAGGAAGGCCTTTTGCCCGAAACATCGATTTTTCCTGCTCCTCGGATGCTGCCTGACCTATTGTTCTTACTGCCCAGTCTTATTATTTTTAGTCTCCTATAAAAAGTCCTCTAAGCTAAACTCCAACTGTGAGAGAATGGAAAATCAAACTGACAATTTCCTGGCCAGAAAGGGTAAAAATGCACAGGAAGTTACATGTTCCAGGTCCATTTGAAGCATTAGCTTTGACAAAGACAAATCTGCTTTAAGATTAAGAAGACTGCCAATCAAGTCAAGAGCAAACATTAATCTGGTTCAAAAACTAAAATGTTACACCCAAATCATGATTTGTTATTTTTTATTTACAATGAGAGATGAAGTTACATCAAATGAAAATAAATGCACTGCAGACACTGGACCTTTGAACCAATTTTCAGTGTGTAGAGTTCCCTTCCTCAAAAGGAAGAGGATGCAGAATCATTAAATATATTTAAGGCAGAGGAGGTGAGTTTCTTGATGACCAAGCGAATGAAAGATTATTAGGGATATGCAGGAATGTTGAGTAGAGGTTAAAATCAGATCAGACATGATCTTATTAAATAGCATAGCAGACTTGAAGGACTGAGTGGTCTACTGTTGTTCCTGTTTTATATGTTCACATTTTTAAAGATATGTTTTATCAAGTTGAATTCCTGGCCCCGTGTGTGCAGACTGGAAAATATCCAAGTAGAACTTCTAACTTTATTGAAGATCTGCAAGCATCTGCAAACATGTTAGCCTCAGAATATTATTGACATTAGATGAAATGTTTACATTATTTGAGAGTTATCGTACAATAGGGCTGAAATTGTACTGTAGTCTACATTTTCTACCTGCATGTTGCATGTTGTCACAGTACTAATTGGAGGAAGTTATTTTAGACCATTACTATATTGAAGATTTGCCTAGTCTAGTTTATTTCTATTGTCTTAAAAATGGTTCATGGAGAGTAATAATTTATCTCCAGGTTCAGGCATCATGCACAACTGCCTACCCATAGCAGTTACATCCATTTATCGATTGTTTATTAATGGGGTTCCCCAAGGGACAGTATTGGGATCCTTGTTTTTTCTGATTCATAGAGTTTGGAGTGCAGGGAACAATCTTCAAATTCGTACACGATACAAACTTATAAATACTGTGCACTGTGAGGAGGACAGTGCAAAACTTCAAAGTGACATTGAGATGTTGGTGGAGTTGGCAGATAGGTGGCACATAAAGTGCAATGTGGAGAAGTATGTTGTGAAAGGCATAAGAGCTCTGGAGAAAATTTATGATTATGTCATGGTGCTGCACATTACTAAACATAAATGTTACAGGGTAGGAGGAGTTAAACATTTTGGAAGAACACCACCAGATTGCCAGACATTAGAATGAGAGTCTTGAGAGCAAATGGAATCATAGATAAATCCTTACTTAATGTAATTATAAGTCAGAGCTTTGTAAATCTGTCATTATTATGCATAACAGGATTTAGTAGTAATGTAAAATAAGCAGTGCTACTTTGAAGTCAGGCTTGAAAACAATTCTTGACTCTGGCTTCTCCTCAACCAGTTCACCTTGAATTCATGGTGTAGCATCAAACTAAATGATAAAATAATGTGAGGCAATGCACCTTTTTAGAAAGGAGAGGCAGAATAATATAAAGAGAACAACCCTAAAGGATTGCAGAAGCTCAGAGACCTAGGTGTATATGTGCATGTCATGGTAGAACAGGTGTAGAACAGGTGTATAGTACTCTAGAATTTAATAGTAGGAGCATAGAGTATGAAAGCAAGGAGGATATGGTGAATACTTAGCTGGAGCATTATATAAAGTTCTACATTCCACATTTTCAGAAGATTATGAGTGCATTGAGGAGACTGTAGAGAAGGTTTGAGAATGTTTCCAGGGATAAGACACTTCAGTTAAGAGGATAGTTTAGGGAAGTTGGGACTGTTTCTTTTGGAAATGCGAATTTGTTGAATAATTCCTTTGAGAAAGCTCAAAGGGTATGATAGAAGATTTCAAAATCATGAAGGATCTGGACAAAGTAGATAGAGAGAAACTGTTCCCTATCATAAATGAATAAAGGAAAAATTGACACAGCTATAACATCATTTGAGAAAGAAGTAAAAGTGATTTGAGAAATAACATATGCAGTGAGTTATTCATGTTTGGAATACGTTAGCTTGATGTATGATGGAGATAGGTTCAATTGAGGCATGTTAGGATAATTAAAGACTTTTAAAATAAAAAAAAATGTAGGGTCATGGAAGAAAGGGAGAGATCAGTACTAAGCCATGATGTTCATTTGGACAGCTGGCCCACACCTAATGGGCTGAGTGGCCTCCTTCTGCACTATAACAATTCTGTGATTTGACAAGTCAGTTCGTATTTAACACTAATAAGTTCCTAAAAACTTGTAATAGACATAGGTAATGTAATCAGTTTTTAATCAATATTAATTTTAAAACTATAGATAATGGCATTTGTCCCATTCCGTCTATCAGCTCTTTGTTAAAGTAATCACTCTCTATATCCATTATGCAGAGGTTGGCAGTACAACACAAGAAAACTGGAAAAGGCTGGCTGACATGACAGGTTTTGCTGGTATGCAATACACCTATCAACAATCTCAGTCACAGCTGCCTGTGTTTTACAGACGAGGTGTGCCTAAAGAACCTCAGCCTTATTGTAGAGACTGTGGTAGAGTTATGCTAACTCCAGCTGTTATTAACCGTCGGTATAACTTTGATATTAGAGAGTAAAATCACATTGGCCCTCAAATGTTATATGTCAGGCTCCTTCCAAGTAGCACTGGTGAAATCTGCACTGATAGCCAGTTTGCAGCTGACTGATGAATTGTGAACTTGACAATGTGGTCAATATTCTTTGTAGCAGCATGATCACTGAACAGAATTCTACAGATCAGCCAGTGTTCCCAATAAAAGAGGCTGCTATTTTGTTATTGTAGTGCCTACGCATAGGATTGCTTCCTCATCAAAGTACAGCCAATTAATTTGGCTGTCAATGTCCATTTGTACTTAGCCAGTGCAGAATAATGCAGTTAACTGTTTGCTGGGAAGTTCACACAGTCCCTGCATTTAAGTTTAAATCAGATCAGTCATGATTTTATAGAATGATGGAGCAGGCTTAAAGAGCTGAGTCACATAATCTAGTTTTGTTTTGTTCACGTTTGAAGGCATAGAAGTTTTTATGAACTGGAGGAGTATATTGAAACTGCTGAAGATGTAATTAATATTCAGCCATTCTTTGTGCTTATCAGTAAATAATTATCATGTAAATTGGTACTGCAATTTCATTTCAGAATCAATTGAAAATCAAAACATTGATCTGTTGGATCTTTTTAATGCACTTTCTTCATTGATAGAATAATAAGGTTGCTTAAGATCTTGGTCAGAAGTAAAATAAAAATAATCACAAAATTAAGATATTTAGAGTTAATGAGGACAAGTTAATTCATTCATCAGAAATGTCATAAAACTCCCACCTTCCCATCAAGCATCACTGCAGCATTTTTTTCTTAAATGAATCCAGGACTTTTGATGCCACTTTGACACCCTTAGTACAAAGATGAAATGCCCAATGTCAGTTTTGAATTTACTTTGATCCAGTTAGTTTACATTTATGCTTCATCTTTCATTTATCTCTGAATGTCAAATTTCCAGAATTGCATTCTCAACTGCAACATCACCTCAAAGACCAGACTTGGAGGTGCTAGTGTTGGACTGGGGTGGATGAAGTTAAAAATCAGACAACACCAGGTTATAGTCCAACAGGTTTAGTTGGAAACACTAGCTTTCAAAGTGCTGCTTCTTCCTCAGGTGGTTGTGGAGAATATCTGCAAAGACCTGCAAAGAGAGGATGTAAAAACAATATTGAATTGAATTGGATTGAATTGAATTGAATTGAATTGAATTGAATTGAATTGAATTGAATTTATTGTCACGTGTACCGAGGTACAGTGAAAAACTGTGTCTTGCAAGCAATACAGGCAGATCGCATAGTTAAATAGCATAGAAAAGTAAATAATAGATAAACAGTGGCAAAAACAAAAACACAGGTATAGGCGAATGTTAAGAGATTGTGAGTCCATTCAGTGTTCTAACAGCAGTAGGGTGGAACCTGTTATGAAACCGGCTGGTGCTTGTATTCAGACTTCTGCACCTTCTCTCTGATGTAGAGATTGTAGAAAAATATTCCAGGGTGGGATGGATCTTTGAGAATGCTGGCAGCCTTTCCTTGACAGCGGGCCTGGTAGATGGATTCTATAGATGGGAGGTTGGCCCTGGTGATTGTTCAGGCCGAGTTCACCACTCTGTAACCATCTCCGATCTTGAATGGTACAGTTGTCATACCAGGTAGACATACATCCAGATAGAATGCTCTCGATAGCACACCTATAAAAGTTGGCAAGGGTATTTGCCATCATGCCAAATTTCCTCAGCTGCCTAACGAAGAAGAGATGTTGTTGGGCCTTTGTAACCAGTGTGTCCACATGAAGAGTCCAAGAAAGCTTGTTGTGGATGACCACTCCCAGCAGCTTGACACTCTCCACTCATTTCACCTCTGTGCTGTTAATGTGTGTGTGTGTGGGGGGGAGGCATGAGTAACATCCTGTTGAAAGTCCTTGGTTTTGCAGGCATTGAGAGCTAGGTTGTTCTCAATGCACCATTTTTCCAGGTCTTCCACCTCCTGTCTGTAGTCTGTTTCATCGCCATCTGAGATTCGCCCGACTATGGCGGTGTCATCAGCAAACTTGTAAATGGCATTAGTCTGGTATTTGGCGAAGCAGTCATGGGTGTACAGTAGGGTGCTGAATACGCACACCTGGGGGGCTCCAGTGTTGAGTCTTAGTGAGGATATTGTCCCCAATCTTCACTGATTGTGGCCTATGGGTCAGGAAACTGAGGATCCAGTTGCAGAGAGTGGGGCTAAGTCTGAGATCATTAAGTTTAGTAATCAGTCTCGAGGTAATAATAGTGTTGAAGGCTGCACTGTAGTCAATGAGTAGGATTCTTACGTAGCTGTTCTAGGGAGGAGTGAAGGGCAAGCGATATGGCACCTGATGTGGATCTGTTGGTCCAATAGGCAAATTGGAGTGGGTCAAGAGTAGTGGGACGCTGGAGTTAATTAATACCATGACCTTCCTTTCAAAGCACTTCATGACCACCGAAGTTAGGGCCACTGGACGGTAGTCATTGAGACATGCTGCGTGAGCCTTCTTAGGCATAAGGATGATGTTGGCCCTCTTGAAGCAGGCAGGGACAGTGGCCTGCTGCAGGGAGAGGTTGAAGATGTCCAAGAAGACCTCTGCTGGTTGATCTGTGCATGCTCTGAGTGCATGGCCTAGTACTCCGTCAGGTCCCATCACTTTCCTTGGATTCACATGAAGGAAAACTGAACTGACCTCTGATACAATGACTGTTGGAATAGGTTCTTCAGTGCTTGTCAGAATAGGTGTTACCTCTCTGCCAAAAGTTTGCTCAAAGTGAGTATAGCAGACGTTGAGACGATCTGGGAGGGCTATCTTGTACTGTCTCTTTTTCGAACCTGTGATGTAATTCAGTCCTTGCCATAGTCACCTGGTGTCTGTCTGGGTCTCTAGTTTGGATCGGTATTGCTTTTAAATCTCATTGCTTTTCCAATCATTCAAATATACTGGAAAACACCAATGACAATAACACCTTGTATTTAGGTACCACCTTCAGCATTGTAAAATCCTAAAATGCTAACATAGTTTTCAAGCAAAATGTAACTCCATACCCCACAAAGAGATATTAGGGCCAATAACCAAAAGCTTTGTAAAAGGAATAGGTTGTGAAGAGCACCCAAAAGCAGGAAAAACAGTAAAAGAAGAAAAGAGGTGATGAGGTTGAGGGAGAGAATTACATGGCTTTAGACCTTTTGCAGCCAAAGGCGTCACCACACAACCACAAAAATGAATAATTCTCCACAACATGAGAATCGTAAACTTCCAAGCACATTTCCTGAACACCCATCCATCACAGTTCCCAGTGAGTTACTCAGTAAAATCTCCTCCTTTCAACTCTTCTGTATAAAGTAAAGTTGCCACTTGCTAGGGCTTGAGTCCTTCACCTGCTGATTCACGTACAAGAAGTTTCTATTGTACACTGTATTTTCTCAATCACTGTTGACAACAGTTATGCTGGGTTTAGATTTGATCCGTAAGGATACTTTACATAATTAAAATTGATTGTCATCTAAAATATTCTCCAGCCAACTTCTTCTTGTAGTAAGGTAGCCATTTTACCAACAAGCCTCTTATGACAGAAAGTGTATCTTGGTTTTCAAACCAATGCACCATTCCTGAAGAGCCCTCTGTGGTAAAGAATTTCACAGATTCACTATTCTCTGAAAGAAGAAATTTTTCCTCATTCCTATCTTAAATGGTGCAATCCCTTATTCTGAGATTATGCATTCTGCTCCTAGACTCTCCCACAAGGAGAGTCCTCTCAAGCCTCTAAGAACATTTTATGCTACAATACTGTCACCTTGTATTCCTCCAAACTTCAATGAGTACAGGCCCAAATTACTCAGAAACTCTTCCTACCCAGAATTAACCCATTGAACATTATCTAGACTACCTCGGCACCGTCCTTGTCGATCTTCCTTCTTACCTATCCGTTCCACTCTCCCATTGACCTATCACAAGCACCTACCACCTGCATCCACCTATCGTCATTCCACTTAACTTCTCCCCAATCCCACCCTACCACCTTATTTATCTCTCAGCCCCTCTTCCCCGTCCACATTCCTGATGAAGGGCTTATGCCTGAAATGTTGACTCTCCTACTCCTTGAATGCTGCCTGACCTGTTGTGCTTCTTCCAGTGCCACACTTTTTGACTCTGATTCTTCAATGTTTATAATCCTCACTTTCTCCTGGACTGCCTCCAATAACAGCATATCTTATCATAAATAATGGGAGCCAAAACTATTTGCAGTTTTTGCAAATTTTGCAAATTTGCAAATTAGAATACATTTTCCGGAATTCATTGATAAAGTGAATGATCTTCAAAAATGGACCTATTCAGTGACTATTGAGAAGCTATTCAACTGCAGTGTGCATCAACCAAGCCTACTTTCCTTCATGTTCATTCAAGCAGCTCTCATCGATTCAGGACAAGGAATGGAAGCTTTGAGAATTTTCCTCTCTCTACCTCAGGGATATTGTGATAAATTGAAGAGGCCGCTTGTGACACACCAAGATATATTTTTCTCTCATTTCCTGACAAGTAATCTGGTAATCTAGTCTTTAATGTATCATTGGTTTTCAGTCTGCAATTTATTGGTTAGTTAGTTCAGTGCAGACCAAAGATTAAACTTGGGACTTTTCTGGCTTGTAAACCTCAAAATGAATTTTTATCATCATATATATGTGAGCACAAGTACAAAATTTTATTTTGGTTATCTTTAGGGTTCTCTTGAACACAGCCTTAGTAATGGATAGCATTAAATTATTCTTTTAGTGCTAGTGGGTATTAAACAGCACTCTTAAATTCTAAGGCATACCAATACGTAGGATATAAATATATTATAAATCATGCCAATTAAATTTATCAATTAACATTAATGGCTGTGTGATTTGTGAGTTTTCAAGGTTATGCACATTATTTAAACTGAATTAAAGTGGTGCCGAGTCATCATTTTTAATACTATAGATAACCAGGAGTTTTGCTCTGCTGATGCTATGACCTTATTGACCTGATTGACTGGCACTTAGAATTTGATTTACAATAATCCAAGTAACAACTGGTGAACATTATGTTGATGCAGCAACACATAATGAAGGCCCACTGAAGTAATGACAAGCATTTCCTTAAGATTTGCAGCCAATACATTTACTTTTTAGACCCAACTATTTGGATTATGAGCTACTTTTCCATTAACTCCTGAAGAAATACACCACAATGACAGCAAACAGCAATTAAGAATTTTTTTGAAAATGCCTTAATCAACAACTCACCCCACAAAGTCGAGGTAGCAAAAACAATGGACCTTATAAGTGAGTTATGACATTCTTTACCATCATTGGTATGAACCATCACTTGAGATGATCAGTAGATTGCCTTATGCTTCAGTTGCACATCACTGCTTGGTGTTCATTAATTAGTCAATAAGTGGAGGTCCCGAGCAGATTATGCTTTGATCCACAGAGCCGCATAGAGTCAGTAACTTGCTCCAAGCTAGCTGACCTCAAGCAGAGAGATATGGGAGCTGTGCAGAAAGTTTCAGCATCTCTGGGGTAATAAATGAGTTGAAATCAGCTCAGAACTGTTCCTGATAATTTTCCACATAAATCTGTCTCAAAATCTGAGTGATTGAATATCAAAAGAAAATGACAGATGAAGAAGATAGAGAATTAGCTGTTGTCCTTCATAATCTGCAGCGACTAAAACTTGAAAGTCTATTTAGCAGCTATTACTCTTGTGTGGTTCTTTCAACTATATACATTGGGTCAACAGAAACTCTTTTTAAATTACAATTTATATTTGCTGCAAGTTATTCATATAGAACATATATAACATTGTAATACATCTCCAGGCACTTAAGTAACATAAGAAGGTACTAGGGCACCTGGCTAAAAGCTTGATCAAAGAGGAGGATTTTAAAGAATGCCTTTAAAGAATATTTCTCTGTAATCAACTGGTGGGAAACGTGGAAGAGCAATCCAGGTCTAGTTATCAGGAGATTTTCTTTCTGTGCTGTGGGGGATGTCGAGCTTATTTTCCAAAGGGCTCCCTATCAATTGGTGGATGATCACGCAGACAAAGATGAGTGCACCTCCATCTTTTTAATTCTCTGCCAGTGCATTTTTGTCTAAAAGTGTTGTGACACTTGTTAACCAAAATTAAATGTTATTTCATCATAATTAAATTTGGCTCATGAGTTTGAGAAATGGGAATGCTACACATTGCCCCTTATACATTATTTTGACTGATTAATTAATAATGGGCCAATGATATGATGGACAAGGATAAGAATCAATTGGCACACGTTTCCTGGACTTCAAATCTATTACCTTGCTAATGGAAAGGAAGCTTATTCTGCTGACTCTAAGTGTCTTGCATAAAATTAGGTTGGTTAGCTTTAACTCAGCCTAATGCTAGCATGACCCCACTGAGCAAATTCACCCATAATTTAACATATCCTTTGCAGTCTCAGTGGAGGATAAATAAGGATGAATAACATGACAAAACTGGGAAAAGGAAGAATTACCCTGTATATAGGAATATCTTCAGGTCATATTGCTAGATCAGAGTGGAAAGTGAAAACAGCATTTTTCTGCATTTGCCAATGTAATATCTGATCTGGGAAAATACTATTTGTTGACAATGGGTGCACGAAATGGGAAACAATGTTTCATTTCTCTTTATATTCATTTCTGACAAATTCCATGGACAGCATCCCAATGATTTCAACAAATTTTCCATAGTTTTCACAGAGCATGCTTGGTGCTTATTATATTTACAGTAGATGAATCCCCTTCATTGGTGCTTATTATAATTTCAGTAGATGAATCCCTTTCATAAACAGAACTCATTGATATCCTTTGCACATCTCTGTCTACAACTCTTTCCTTGGTTGACAGAGGTCAGACTTTGTGAAAAAGAAACAGGTACACAGAAACTGAGTTCTGAACTGAGAAGGAAATTGGGATAAATGCACCACCCTTGCCAGAAGTTAGGGTTCAAAAATAAAACTTGTCTAAAGACACGCTTTGGTAAATTTCTTAGTCATCTTGTATAATGCCTTAACCATGCTTTCATCTTAGCCATCTACTTATTTCACACAATCCATACTTTTCATCATTTAGAAGACTCCTATCACATCCTCCAAATATCCCAAATTTATTTTAGTTACTCTCTTTTTATCCATCGAATCACATGCTTTTTTTGCATATTTATTACTAATTTACTTTCATAATTAATTTTCTCTCTCTTTATTAGTTTTATAGTCATCTGTTGTTAGTTATTAATGAAATCTCTATTCTCTGGTCTATCAGTTGATGCATGTTTATATGCCTTAATTTTTGATGCGATACTCCCCTTGATTGCCTTTGTTAATCATGAGTTATTCATCCTTCTCCTTGAGTCCTTCTTTTTGACTAGAATAGATTTTGCTGAGCATTATGAAATCACTGCTTACATTTATACCTACAACTAATCCAGTGACTTTCCCTATTTTCACAACATGCTTTTGACAACACTTTATTCGTACCGCTGTGATTTTGTTTTTCTCTTATTGAAGTTGAGAACATTAGTTTGACTCTTGAGGTGCTCTCCCTCAAACTGAATTTGGAATTCCAACATGTTGTGAATGCATAACCCAAAGGATTCTTAACTACAAGATCTCTTACTAATCCTGCCTCATTACACATTACAACATCTAAAAAAAGACTGTTTCCAGGTAAATTCTAAAACATGTTGCTCTGAGAAGCAATCCCTGATGAACTCTAGAAATTCATCATCCATGTTTACCCTTGTACATCTGGTTGTGTAGATTTTGAGGTGGAGTGAAATGGACTTATTAATGATATCATTTCTTGTACCTGCTATTCCATATGTGATTTATACTTTGGACCATTAGATTAGATTAGATTAGATTAGATTAGATTAGATTACTTACAGTGTGGAAACAGGCCCTTCAGCCCAACAAGTCCAGACCGACCCGCCGAAGCGCAACCCACCCATACTCCTACATTTACCCCTTATTACCTAACACTAAGGGCAATTTAGCATGGCCAATTCACCTAACCTGCACATCTTTGGACTGTGGGAGGAAACCGGAGCACCCGGAGGAAACCCACGCAGACACGGGGAGAACGTGCAAACTCCACACAGTCAGTCGCCTGAGTCGGGAATTGAACCCGGGTCTCTGGCGCTGTGAGGCAACAGTGCTAACCACTGTGCCACCGTGCCGACCAATCTTGATTTGATCATTAATTCATGTTTAACTTGTTTTGATTCCAATTTGCATTCACGTACAGAAAATGACATCTTATGTGGTAATTATTTCAATAGTTTGACATGGTTATTTTGTTCATAGACCACCATGGAGACCATAACCATATACATTATCATCATCATGCCCTTCACACCCACTTTCTTCTTAAAGCCAACTTCATAGCATGTTTTTATATAGAACTATCATTCGTAACATAGCTTGATCCTACTTCTGATACAATCTTCTGAAGGCAATATTTCAAGGTTGCATCTCAGCAACTTTTGCTTTCTGCTATAGAAGCATGGATAAAACAAAATGTCTCACATTTGATCTATGCCATTGGTCAATGTGTAAGACAAATAATCAACTCATAATTGTATAAAACAACAAATTGTGTGTGCATTTAACCTATAGGCCCTCTATAAGATTATTGTTGAGGTTTGCAATACGAATCAATAATCTAAAAGCAATGGAAGGTTGTCAGATAAAGGTAAGAAGTAGATCATTGACCTGACTCAAATCAATGTACACAACAATATTGTATTGAAGTACAGATTTCTTAGGATCGAGGAGCACTTACTCCTACTTTGATTTATGCATCCTGAGATGACTGAACAGTCCAATGCTAGATCACCACACCCTGCCACAGATGAGGCAGATGTTGTTTCCTAAAGTGGGTGTTTCCTTCTGCATTCTTCAAGGACTTCCTTGATATTTAATGCATTTGAGGCACATCAAAATCCTTACCATCTGGAAATGATTCCTGTTTCTCTGGTTCCCTGTCTCTATTATAGTAGGGTTTTAACATATTCACATGATATAGCCAATACAGTTTATTTTCTATGCCGCATCTTTACCAGATAATTTCCTGCACTCAACATTTTCTCAATGTAATTGGGACCACTAAACTTGGATTTGAAGGGATCTCCTACTACTGGTAACAATAATAACACATCAACCTCATTGGAAAATGTCCAAATTTTAGAGTTTTTATCTGCCTCCTACATTCTATGATGTTCCCTATACAGTTGCTGTTTAGCTATTTCACCTATCTGATGTAATCTCTCCCTCACCTCAGATATATAATCCAAGTGTGAGATCTCTGACTTCAGGCCTATCCATTTCTTTAAAATTAGTTTCAAAGGTCCTCTCACTTTATGTCCAAATATTAACTCAAAGGAATTAAACTGAGTAGATTCATTTGGTCATTTCTGATAGCAAATAATATGAATGGGTTACCTTTATCCCAATCATTTGGGTAATCCTGACAGTATGCTCTTACCATGATTTTCAGGGTCTGATGCCACCTTTCTAAGGCTTCCTGGGATTCAGGATGTTACACACTTGATTTAAAGTGCTGTATACTGAAATTATCCATAACTTCCTTAAATAGTTGAGCAATAAAATTAGATTCTTGGTCTGATTGAATCTCCCTGGGTAGACCATACTGGGTAAAGAAAGCTACCAACTCCTCCACCACCCTTTTTGCCTGAACACTCCATAATGGAATTGCCTCTGCAAATCTGGTGCACACATCCATTATGGTTAGCAAATGCTGGTGCCCACTTTTAGTTTTAGGGAGGGAGTCTATACAATCAATCATAACTCGTGTGAAAAGGTGTTAGAATGCCGGAACTGGCAAGAAAGGTACTGGTTTTATTACTGCCTATGGCTTACCTACCATTTGACATGTATTACATGGTACGGCAAAATTTAGCCACATCCTTATGCAGTCCAAGCCAAAAGAGGTGCTTTTGAAATAAATTAAATTAAATTAAATTAAATTAAATTGAATTGAATTAAATTAAATTGAATTGAATTTAATGTCAAGTGTACCAAGATACAGTGAAAGGCTTTGTCTTGCGAGCAATACAGGCAGATCACAGAGTTAAGTAGCATAGATAGTAAATAATAAGTAAATAGTGGCAAAAACAAAAACACAGGTACAGACGAATGTTAAGAGTTTGTGAGTCCATTCAGTATTCTAACAGCAGTAGGATAGAAACTATTGCGAAGCCGACTGGTGCATGTGTTCAAGTAAGTGTTTACCTTCTCCCAGATGGTAGAGGTTGTAGAAAAACATTGCCAGGGTGGGATGGATCTTTGAGAATGCTGGTGGCCTTTCCTTGACAGTGGGCCTGGTAGATGGATTCTATAGATGGGAGGTTGGCCTTTGTGATTGTCCGGGCCGAGTTCACCACTCTCCGTAACCGTTTCCGATCTTGAATGGTACCGTTGCCATTCAAGATTACCAGGTAGCGATTTGTACCTTAGCTGAGTCTTCCTCACAAACTAGATGACCTCCTCCTGTTAATTCATGTGCTACCCATAATAATTCCTGTCTGAATGCTACCAGCAATACAATCTGGTGCATTTCAGTACGTTTATCCTCTGCACTAGCTTGCCATGGTCTCCATTTTCATCTTAGGATTCTATTGTTAAGATAATAACACTTGGGAATACATTCTGATTCCTTTCCTGAGCATGCATCATAATATATATCTTTTATTGTCTCATTTTTCTGTTGTAAGCATTTCAAGACTAAACACCTCTGCCTGACCCTCTCAGGTTTTCCCTGTACCATTACAGCAGACCATGTGTCAGCAAACTGAACCTCAACTCCTTTGACTTTTTCTTGTTGCTGTAACTTCTGACAATGGGATTTTGTTACTACACAAGAAAATAATTTTTCTGGCAAACTTCCAGGATATTTTTCTTTAACTCTTTTGTTCCCTGGTTTTCCTTTGGCTTCTCCACCTATAAAGGTGTCACTCCCACCTTGGATCGTGTTAGGTTGTTTCCCAGTATTCCATGAATTGACACTCTGTCAATCACTCCCACTGGTACTTCCCCAGTCTTCAATTGGCTCTCCAGCCTGATCTTACATAGGGAAATGTTAAACTTATGTCCATTGATTCCGCAAAATATCACTCCTTCGGCTAACATTGCACTTGGGTAAGAGTGCAAATAGTTTCATCTCTTACTATTCGAGACTGACCAGCTCCCGTATCTTCTTTCTCTTCTCCCTATGGTTTTCCTGAGTAAACTTCACTCACAGAGATGAGGTCTTTATAGAGGTCGAACACTAAATCAATACCTAGTTCCTGCTTAGGCTGTGCACTCTCCTGCAGTTCCTCTACTTTTCCTGGGAATTCCTTTACGACTTTCACTAATCCCACTGGTTTAGCCTCTTTTACCACATCTTTATCCACAATGCCTTTCTTAAATGACCAGCACTGTGACTTTGTGTGTCCCACTTTATGCCAATGAAGACATTTTTCTTCAGCCACTGGCACTCTATTACATTGAAAACACCTGAGGCCTTTTACCTTCTTGGGCTTCTTTTTTCACCTGTGGTAAACTATTCCCAGTGTGATCTGCTGTTTGGTTTGTCGTGAAGGATTTCCCCTTCTCCCAATTTCTATCCCTCACGAGATGAAATTCCTATTGGAAGCTAAATTTCACCTTATGCACCAAAACGTATTCATCTGCCATCTCTGCCACTCTTCTCACTTCTTGTACTTTCTGTTCATCTACATAAGTTCTTATCATCTCTGGAAGTGAGTTTTTAAACTGCTCTAGCAGAATAATCTTTCTTATAGCTTCATATATCTTGTCTATTTTTAAGGCCCACACCCATCTACCAAAATTGTTATGTTTAATTCTTTCAAACTGAGTTGACTCTTTCTGGTTTCCATTATTTGTAATACATTGTTTTTGTCTGTCATGGTTCTGTTTGGGGAGTATCAGGAATTAGGAACAAAATTAAAGAATGAGGGTAACAACCTCTCAATTATACCCAAGCCATATGCAAATTGGTCCAGAGATAAGAAAATTAGGAAAGTAAACACATGGCTAAAGGAATGGTTTGGGAAACAGGGTTTCCATTTCAAAGGAATTTTAAGGCATTAGTATTGTGACTGGAAGCAACTGTACCATTGGGATAGACTCCACTTGAACTAATCTGAGACCAAGATTCTAGCATTAAGGCAAGATAGCATGGTCACTCTTAAACTAGTTAAAGTTGGGGAGGGCTCAGGAGAGGTTATTAGAGTTTCCAAAACAAGTACTAGGGTAGAGATATGGAAAAGATCAGGACTCTAACTTCAGGCATTGTAGATAAGGAGACAACTATGCGAAGGAGGCAGTCATTACAGGATTTAGGATGTTATACTTAAATGCACATACTATCTATGGAACCATTTCCTTTCCATATACTGTAATTTGATTAATTCCAAGCTGATTAAGATTTTCAAGGAATGCTCCAAGGTATAAAGCTGATACCTGAGTTGAAATACAAAATTACTAATGCGTGTTTGTAATGGTCAGAACTTTTGACTGTTTTGACTTTGGAATGATTTGGATAATACTTATGTTGAATTAAGTTTCAGTTAACTGACTGTAGCACTGAGTCTGTTCATATCACTTTGTAGTTATCTCTGCTTGTTGAGGCCTCATCTGGAGTAGTGTGTCCAGTTCTGGTTGTCCTGTTATAGGAAACATATTACTGAATTAGAGAGGGTTCAGAAGAAATTTGTTGCTGGGAATGGAGAATTTGAGTTATAAGGAGAAGTTGGCGAGGCTAGGACCTTTTACACTAGAGGTTGATAGCTGACCTGGTACAGGTTTATAAAATCATGAAAGGTATAGATGAGGTGAATGATGGGTATCTTTTCCCTAGCCTAGGAGATTTCAAGACTGGGGGCATATCTTTAAGGTGAGAGGAGAAAGATTTTAAAAAGACATGAAGGGCATTTGTTTAGACAGCGAGTAGTTTGTACGTGGAATGAACTTCAAAAGGGAGTGGTGGATGCGAGTACATTTACAACATTTAAAAGACATTTAGATAAGTACATAAATAAGAAATATTTGGAGGGATATTGGCCACATGTAGGCAAGTGGGACTAGTTTAATTTGGGATTGTGGTCGGCCTGAATGGTTAGACCGAAGGGTTTGTTTCCATCCTGTATGACTCTATGATTCTATGAGTATGCGAAACAGGGTAAATGAGCTTGTAGTGCAGATTTAATTTGGTGAGTACAATATTGTGAGCATCACAGAAATATGGCTACAAGTGGATCAGCGGTGGAGACTAAATATCCATTCATCCTATTCAAAGGACAGAGAGGTCAGACTGCCTTGTTTGTGAGAAAGTACTTAATCAATAGCAAGAAACAAAATAAGGTTGGAAGTCAAAGAATATGTGTAGGTAGTTGAGGAATTGCAAAACAAAATGAACCTGATGGGAGTTATGTACAGGCTTCCCTACAGCATCAGGATGTGGGACAAAACATAAATCAGGAAATAGAAAAGTTATGTAATAAAGGCAGTATTACAATAATTTTGGGGAATTTTAACACATATTGGTGAACCAATCAGGTTGGTAGTAGGTCTTAAGAAAAAAAATAGTGGAAATCTATGAGATGGTGTATTGGAGTAGCACCTTGTGGTAGAGGAAACCAGGATACAGCCAACTTTGGATTTGGTGATGTATAAGGAGTCAGACTTCATTCAAGAGTCTAAGGTGAAGGAACTCCTAGGTGGCAGTGACCGCAGTATGAGAGGGAGAAGCTGAAATCAGATGTAGCAGTGTGAAAATTGAGTAAATTTAACTACAAAGACATGAGGGAGGAGCTGGCTAAACTTAATTGAAAGTGAGCCTAACATGGAAGATGGTGGAGAAGCAATGACAAGAGCTTCTGAGGATAATTCAGGTGGCCTAGCAGAAATTCATCCAAAGGAAGAAGGAACATACTAAGGGGAGAATGAGACAGTTATAGCTGACAAGAGAAGTCAGACATCATCATAGTAAAAGTATAATTATGTAATATGAAGAGCAAGCCAGAAGATTAGGAAGCCTTTAAAAATTGGCAGAGGACAACTAAAAAAAGCAATAATGAGGGAGAAGATAAAATATGAGTGTAAGCTAGCAATAAATATAAAAGAGGATGGATGGATAAATAGTCAAAGTCTTTTCCCTGGAGTGGGGGAGTCCAGAACTAGACAGCATAGGTTTAAGGTGAGAGGGGAAATATATAAAAGAGACCTACGAGGCAACTTTTTCACACAGATGGTGGTATGTGTATGGAATGAGTTGCCAGAGGAAGTGGTGGAGGCTGGTACAATTGCAACATTTAAATGGCATTTGGATGGGTATATGAATAGGAAGGGTTTGGAGGGATATGGGCTGGGTGCTGGTAGGTGGGACTAGATTGGGTTGGGATATCTGGTCAGCAGGGACAGGTTGGACCGAAGGGTCTATTTCCTTTCAGTATATCTTTATGACTCTTTGACTCTAAGATTGCAAGAATGTCTTTAGATATATGAAAAGTAAGAAAGAGTCAAGCATGGACATTCATAGACAGTCAGAGTTCTACAGCATGGAAACAAATCCTTTGGTCCAATGGGCCTATGCCAATCAGATATCCTAAACTGATCTAGTCCTGTTTGTCAGCATTTGGCCCATATTCCTCCAAATACTTGCTATTCATTGGACTGCTTGAAACCAAATCTGAAGAATTAATAATAGGGAGGAAAGAAATGGCAGAGAAACTGAATAGTTACTTTGCATCAGTCTTACAGTAGAAGACACTAGTAGCATACTAGAATTTCAATTGAGTTGGGGGGTGTAGGTGTGAATGTAGTGGCCATCAACAACGAAAAGTTGCCAGGGAAACTGGAAAATCAACTCATTTTGATTATGTCATCTTTGAGCATGCTTTAAATTGAGTTTTGAACCTGTGCCAATTTGAGACGGTTAAGACTACAAAGACATTGCTTAATTGGAAAACCATTTCCAATGTCTACATCATGTGTACTCAGTTTAGTACTTCCCAACATTATACCATCCTCGGTCTCCACGTGATTGTGATCATTCTTTCAGATCATGCTGACTTTCCTCTGGGAGATAACTCAGTAATTTATCCCAATTTTTGAGAACTTTCTCATTATCCAATTTAACTTGTAAAATGTCAAAGTCAGAATCATCTGGATTTGGCTTTTCACTCTGAGTTGGAACCAGTAACGCATTCTCCTTTTGCTTTCCTTCCCTATCAAAATATCTTTTGACCATATTCACACGACATTGTCTGTGGGTTTTCTATCTACCTGGCATTCTTATCAAATAACTCACCTCACTCAATTTCCTTTCAATTTGATCAGGCCTACTAAACCTTGCCTTTAAAGGTTCAGCTACCACTAGTAATAATAATAACACTTTTCTCCATAAGCAAAATTATGAATGTTTGATCTCATGTTGATCTCCTGTTTCACCACATGCTGTGCTACTTTCAAAATGCTGTCTCACCAACTTATTCACTCTGTTTGATCGCTCTCTAAAATTTGAAACATAGTCCAAATATGTCATCTCTGATTCACCCACATTTTCCTTAATAGCCTAGTAGTATTATCATTGGACTGTTAATCTAGAGACCCAGACAATGTCCTGGGACCCAGGTTCGAATCCTGCCATGAAAGCTGGTAGAATTTGAATTCTATAAATATTTGGAATTAAAGAGTCTAATAATAACCATAAATTCATTGTCAATTGTTGGAAAAACCCCATCTGGTTCACTAATGTCCTTTAGAGAAGGAAACTGCCATTCTTACCTGGTCTGGCCTACATGTGACTCCAGACCCATAGCAATGTGGTTGACTCTTAACTGCCCTCAGACCAATTAGGGACAGACAATAAATGTTGGCCTAGCCAGCAACACCCTCATCCCATGAATGAATAAATGAAAACAAATTCAGCAGAAGTCTCACCTCATACCCAAAAACTAATTCAAAACAACTGAATATAGTTGATTCATTAGATGCATCCTTAATTGTAAACAGTACAATTGGAATTTCTTTATCATAATCCTCTGTATATTCTTGATAATAGGCCTTTAATGCTGCAGTTTTAATGATTCCTGCAATTCTGGATGGCATTCAGTGGATTTGAATTGTTTTATTCCTCAGCTATTCATAACTTCCTTTGACATAATTTTTTTTTCCTTGGTCCAATTGCATTTCTGTGGGTAGTCCGCATCAGTAAAAAAATTGTGTAATTCCTTTCCACCCCTTTTAGCCGTAATACTGCATAATGGAATGACCTCTGGAAATCTAATCGACCTATCCATTATGGTTAATAAACACTGATTCCCAATTTTTGTTAAAAATCACACAACACCAGGTTATAGTCCAACAGGTTTAATTGGAAGCATCGGAGCATTGCTCCTTCATCAGGTGTTAGTGGAGGGCTCAATCCTAACACAGAGTTTATAGCAAAAATGTACCGTGTGATGTAACTGAAGATCCCACTTTTTGTTTTAGGTCATGTGCAGTCAGTTAAGATTCTAGTAAAAGGTTCCGCAGATGTGGGAATTAAGGGTGCTGGTTTTATCACTGCCTGAGGTTTTCCTATTTCTTGATATATGTGACATATCTGGAAAAACATCTTTAGAACCTAGAACATTACAGCGCAGTACAGGCCCTTCAGCCCTCAATGTTGCGCCGCCCTGTCATACTAATCTGAAGCCCATCCCACCTACACTATTCCATGTACGTCCATATGCCTGTCCAATGACGACTTAAATGCACTTAAACTTGATGAATCTACTACTGTTGCAGGCAAAGCGTTCCATACCCTTACTACTCTCTGAGTAAAGAAACTACCTCTGACATCTATCTTATACCTATCTCCCCTCACTTTAAAGTT
>NC_057711.1:95010708-95023885 GCF_004010195.1 Chiloscyllium plagiosum | reverse complement strand
ACCAGAGTTTTGTACAGCTGCAGCATAACCTCCTGGTTCTGGAACTCAATCCCTCTATTAATAAAGGCCAAAACACTGCACGCCTTCTTAACCCTGTCAATCTGGGTGGAAACTTTCAGGGATCTGTGTACATGGACACCGAGATGTCTCTGCTCATCTGCACTCCCAAGAATCTTACCATTAGCCCAGTACTTTGCATTCCGATTACTCCGTCCAAAGTGTATCACCTCACACTTGTCCACATTAAACTCCATTTGCCACCTCTCTGCAACCTAATACATCCTTCGTCACTATCCACAACTCCACCAATCTTAGTGTTGTCCACAAATTTACTAACCCACCCTTCTAAGCCCTCATCCAGGTCATTTATAAAAATGATGAACAGCAGTGGACCCAACACTGACCCTTGCGGTAAGCTGCTAGTAACTGGACTCCAAGATGAACATGTTCAATCAACTACAACCCTCTGTTTTCTTTCAGCAAGCCAATTACTGATCCAAACTGCTATGTCTCCCACAATCCCATTCCTCCGCATTTTGTATAATAGCCTACTGTGGGGAACCTTATCGAACGCCTTGCTGAAATCCATATACACCACATCAGCCAGTTTACTCTCATCTACCTGTTTGGTCACTTTGTCAAAAAACTCAATAAGATTTGTTAGGCACGACCTACCTTTCACAAAACCGTGCTGACTGTCCCTGATCAGATTATTCTTTTCTAGATGGTTATAAATTTTATGCAGGCCAGGCCAATAAAAAGGTCTTGTATTTTGGATTGAATTTTCTTTATTCCCAAATGAGCTCCAACTGGTAACTCATGTACTACCACTATACCTCCTTTCTATAAATCTCTTGTTAAAAAAATTGATGAACTTCTGCTAATTTTCCATTCACCCGAATGTGACGGTCTCCATTTGCTCATTAAAACTTCATTTTTGAGATAGTAACGTTCTGGGACACATACATATTCTTCTTCATTTCCATACAACTGATTTATTTTTTAATCTTTCTGTTGTAATTCAGCTAACTTCTCTGAACTAAAAATATCCACAATTTAAATTAGGTGCAGCAGAGAAGGCTGCTAAATAAGATAAGAGCCCATCATGTTAGGGTCAAGTTACTGGTCTGGTAGAGGACTGGCTGACTAGCAGAAGGCAAATTGTGGATAAAGGCATCAATAGAAGCGAGTGACTAGTGGAGTTCCGCGTGGGTCAGTGTTGGGACTACAAATATTCACGTTATACATTAACAATCTGAATTAAGGAACTAAGGGCATTGTTACAGATGATACAAATATAGGTAGAGGGACAGGTAGTGTTAAGGAAGCGGGAAGACTGCAGGAGGACTTAGATAGACTAGGACAGAGGGCAAAGAAGAGGCAGATGGAGTACAACGTGGGAAAGCATGAGGTTTTGCACTTTGATGGGAAGAATAGAGGCGTAGATTATTTTCTAATTAGAAAAGGCTTTGGAAATCTCAAACACAAAGGGATTTAGGATCATAATTCTTGACCTTAACATGATAGGTTCTTAACTTATTTAGCAGTCTCCTGTGCAGCACCTTATGTTAACTGTGGATATATTTAGTTTAGAGAAGCTAGCTGAATTACAACAGTAAGATTAAAAAAAAATGGACAGTTAGGAAGACAAATGCCATGTTAGTATTCATTTCAAGAAAGAAGAGCAGGGATGTACTGCTGAGGTTGTAAAAAGGCCTGGTCAGGAGAAAGTGAGGACTGCAGATGCTGGAGATCAGAGTCGAGAGTGTAGTACTGGAAAAGCACAGCAGGTCAGGCAGCATCCAAGGAGCAGGAGAATTGACATTTTGGGCATAAGTCCCTCATCAGGAATAACAGAGTCAGAATACATTTGAAATATTGTGAGCTGTTTTGGCCCCGCATCTAAGGAAGAATGTGCTGGTCTTGGTGAGGGACTAGAGAATTTTCACAAGAATGATTTTGGAAATAACATGGAGCAGTTGAGAATTCTGAATTTGTACTCTATGGAGTTTAGAAGGATGAGGGGCATCTCATTTAAACTTAGAGTAGTGAGAGGTCTGGATAGAGTGGACATGGAGAACATTTTTCTAGTATTAGAAGAGACTAGGCTACAAAGGCATAGCCTCAGAGTGAAGTAACAAGACCCTTGTTATTCACCTTATCTATGCCCCTCATGGTCTTATAAACCTCAATAAGGCCACAGCTCAACATCCTTCACTCCAGTGAGAAAGATCCCACCTTTCCCATCTATTTTTACATCTTAAACCCTCTATCCTGGCAACATCTTGGTAAATCTCTTCTTAAGACTCTTCTGTTTAATAATATCCTTCCGATAACAGGGCGACAAGAAAGCACACAGGACACGAGAAGAGATATCACAACCTCAACAATGACATCCCAACTCATATACTCAAAAGTATGCGCAATGAAGGCAAGTGTGCTAAACATTTTTTAACCACCTTTCTACCTGTGATGCATATTTCAAAGAATTATGTATCTGAACACCTAGGTCTCTCTGTTCTGCAATACTCCCAGGGTTCTACGATTAATCGTTAAGTCCTATCCTTGTTTGTATTATCAAAACGCAACACCTCACAGTTACATAGAACATAGAACATAGAACATAGAAGAATACAGCGCAGTACAGGCGGGTGGGAGGCACCAAATTAAATTCCGTCTGCCACTTCTCAGCCCATTGATCCAATTGATCAAGATCTCTTTTTATTCCTGGATAACCTTCTTCACTATTCCACTTACCACCAATGTTGGTGTCATCTGCAAACTCACTAACCATGTTCTCATCCAAGTCATTTAGAAAATGACAAATGAAAGCAGACCCAGTACCAATCCCTGCGGAACTGCTAGTCACTCAAAGGCACTTAAGAATGGACAATAAATGCTGACTTAGCCAGTGATGTATATATGCCATAACTGAAAAAATGATTAAACGGCACTCATTACCACACTATCACTAGTGTTCTCTCACTGTCAACAGATCATTTATCCTAAGTCTCAGGATTACTAACATAGTAATTTTACCAATAAAACATTCTCTATCCAAGACAAAACATTATGATTAAGTGAGTATCAGTTAAATTAAAGGGGAAAATCTCAAAATACTGATCTCTGAGCCCTGTTTACTGATTTGTGCTCTATGCTGCACAATAGTCTTCCAAAGAAGGAGGAGGAAAATTGTTCCGAAAGGTAAATGTCCCAAGATATTAGTAAAAACTATTAAGAAAACCACCTTGCTTTATTTAACCAGCCTGCTTATGTGTATCCTGGCACATGTCCATGTTTGTCCATAAAAACCAAAAGAACTGCGGATTCTGTAAATCATGGACAAAAACAAAAGTTGCTGGAGAAGCTCAGCAGGTTTAGCAGCACCTGTGGAGAGGAATCAGAGTTAATGTTTCAGGTCTGATGACCCTTCCTCAGAAGGTCTTGAACTCGGTAACTCAAGCCTAGTAATGTGGACTGTATGACTGTACCACAAGACACCTCACATTATTGGGCTTTACTGAACCTCACCCAACATCAGTTAGATATTGCTCACATTCATGAACTCAATAGGAATTTGAGAAGTGCATTTGCAAATCTCCATCACTACCTTCCTAAATTTCAATTTCTAACAAAACACTAATCTTCCAGGGAGCTCACTCTCCAACATTCTATGAATTTCTGAAAAGCCATCAGTTTTGCTCAGGAAATGGACAGAAACATTGTCAAAATATTAATTCAATAGCACCTTCACCATCAGAATCAGAAATTGAAGCAATCTCCTGTTCCAGAATGACTTGCAATTAACAAGCATTATGCCAACTAATTAATTTTGATTCTTTATTTAGTGTTGGCCAATAGACTGTGACATCAAAGAGGAGGACTAGCATGCAAAAGTTGTCACTGATAAGCAATTTTCAGCTCCTGTGGAATCTTGGCCAACACAGTGGGCCTGTGATCTAATAAAGACTCATGAAATAAGCTGGTTGTAGGGAAACCTTCTAATGGTCGGTACTGTTTCCCAAATACTTGGGCACAATGCCTCTAAATGTTTCCAAAAAACACAAACAAAATATTCTGGAAACATCAAGGCAGATTAGGTCATAGCTGTGGAGAAAAACAATTCATGTTTTAAACTGATAACTGCGAATTAGGATTTTGTGTTTGTATCTTGCTTTGAATAATTGATTGGACGGTGCAGATTAGGCATCTATGGGCTGTATGTTTTAGTTCTATATGGTTTTTAGTCTTTTTGGGTTTGAAAAGTGAACAAAAACAAAGATTTCTTATGGCGCATTGTATGTGTACCATCTTTTCAAGTGAGCAATCTACTTAGTGCCATTTCTGTGTTTCTTCCTGTATTACTCACATGCTTCAATTGAAGTAACAGTCTTTTCCCTTCTGCATGTCTCAAATGAACATGTTTCCACCACACTCTTAAACTGTACATTCCAGACCCTAAACACTCAAGCAGTTCTGCCTCCGCCACACTCTCAAACAGTACATTTCAAACCATAATCATTTGCCATTGGGAGATGAATTTAAACCTTGTCTCAACTAATGAGATGAAAGTCTGTCTGATTCTGAGGGCTGAATTTTACCTTTTTTTTCTTTTGAGTTTTTGGAAGGATAAGGCACAGCATAATTTTTGCTGCATTTGACCAGTTATCTACCCAGTCCCTATGATATCCCTCACTTCCAATTCTAGCCTCATCTGACCACGTGCCATTCCTGGAAGAACTTGTCACTAAACAGATCTCTGTCAAAAGACTGGCATCTATTGCATCCATATCATTAAAAGCTAATTGTGCTTCTGGACAAGTACTGTCAGTCTGGAACTCCCCTACACGGACCCTGACATTTAGCCCAGACATGGCAGACAAGCAGAACTTTGGTGTTCCACATTGAAGGCAGAAACCTGAAGATCTCATTATCTCAGTTTCTCTATGAGCATCACATCTGTTCTGATGATGCCAGCTTCAACAAAAGGCCACTGAACTGTCAACCTTCTTCTCAACAAAGTATTCTCCAGCACTGCAGTTGACTGGACCCTCAGCTTGGTCCAATCCATTTCCCACACATCGGCCCTCACCCTTCCCTTCCCTCCCATGACAGCAATAGAGTCCTTTTACTTATCACTTACTATCCCACAAACATCCACATCCATAGGATCATTAGCTGCCATTCCCGTCTCCTCCAGCAGGATGTCACCACCAGATGCATAATCCTCTCCCATCCCTTGTCAGCCTTCCGAAAGGACTGTTCCCACCAAGACACCCTGGTCTTTTCTCCTTCATTCCCAACACATCCCCCAGCCCCACCATTTCCTACAACTGTAGAAGATGTAACACCTTCCCATTTACTTCTTCCCTCCTCATCATCCAAGGCCCCAAAAGCATCTTCTAGGTGAAGCCATGCTTTCCCTGCACTTGACTCAATCTAGAGTTGAAAAATGTCATGCTGGAAAAACACAGCAGGCCAGGCAGCATCCGAGGAGCAGGAGAATCGACGCTTTGGGCATAAGCCCTTCTTCAGGAAACTCAAGCAGGGAAACTCAAGAAGGGCTTATGCCCGAAGCGTCGATTCTCCTGCTCTTTGGATGCTGCCTGGCCTGCTGTATTTTTCCAGCACAACATTTTTCAACTCTGGTACTCCAGCATCTGCAGTCCTCACTTTCTCCTAGTTGATCTTGACTCAATCTAGTCTACTGTATTTGCTGCTCACAATGTGGTCTGCTGTACAATTGGGAAATGAAATGCAGACTAGTTGACCTCTTCACAAACATCTACGTTCTGACAACAAAGATGACTCTAAGCTTCCAGTTGTTTGCTACTTCAATATACCATTGTATTCCCTGGCCAACATCTCTGTCTCAGGCTTGCTGCAGTGCTCCAGTGAAGTTCAGAGTATGTTGGAAGAACAGCACCTCATTTTCCACTTAGGAATGTTACAACCATCTGAGTTCAATAATCTTAGGGCTTGAGGCATGTTTCTCCATGTTTTTTGTCACTCCACACACTGGGCCTTGTCAAAACATAGGTTGCTACCATATATAACACAATGTTAGCCTCAACATCAGCTATTCATCCTCCTAAGCTAGTCTTTATCTACTCCTTCATCTGTTCAATTATTGATTTCTCATTCTTTGAGCTTTATCTGCATCTACCATTTACCCCTCCCCACTCACCCTTCTACATAAAAAAAATCCTTTCCCTAGCGACCATCAGTTCTGAAGAAGGGCCACTGGACCCAAAATATTAACTTCTTTCCACAGATGCTACCAGACATGCTGGGATTTTCCAGCTATTTCTGTTTTTGTTGCAAATTTATAGTGTCCACATATCTTTGCGTTGCTTTTTCATCCTGCCTTTGTGTCTGTGCTAAACTGCACAGCAAGAGTGAAGTAACATGAACCTAGTATCTCTGGCTGAGAAGGAAAAGTACAAAAAGACAAAGGAGAGGCACAGTGGCTCAGTGGTTGGGGTGGAATGGTTGGTTAGCACTGCTACTGCACAGCGCCAGGGACCTAGGTTTGATTCCAGCCTCGGGTGACTGTTTGTGTGGAGTTTGCACATTCTCCCAGTGTCTGCGTGGGTTTCCTCTGGGTGTTCCAGTTTCCCCCCACAGTCCAAAGATGTGCAGGTTAGGTGGTCTGGCCATGCAAAATTGCCCATAGTGTTCAGGGATGTGTAGGCTCAGTGCATTAGTCAGGGGAAATGTAGCATAATAGGGAAGAGGAATGGGTCTGGGTGGGTTACTCTGCAGAGGGGTAGTGTGGATTTGTTGGCCTGATTCTACACTGTAGGGATTGTATGAAGTTAAAAATCACAACACCAGATTATAGTCCAACAGGTTTAATTGGAAGCACACTAGCTTTCGGAGCGACGCTCCATCAGGTGATTGTGATTGTGATCAGATGAAGGAGTGTCGCTCCGAAAGCTAGTGTGCTTCCAATTAAACCTGTTGGACTATAACCTGGTGTTGTGTGATTTTTAACTTTGTACACCACAGTCCAACACCGGCATCTCCAAATCAGGGATTCTATGAAAGCAATAAGTGGCAGAGATATTATGAGCATCCAGAGTGAGTGAGCATTACGAGAACAAGTGAGGAGCCTGAAGATGTGACGTGGTCTAGTCCATGAGCTGAGTGTATCTCTCTGAGCACACAGTGCCCTTGCTGTAGAAATACAAAATGATCATTATTGATGCATCCGAGGTGCAACATTGAATTGCAGAAGTGTCCTGTCTGATGGAGATATTCCATGAAGGGTCTTGGGAGCTGGCACATTTCAGTTGGCAACATTTGTCGATGTTAGGTATGTGTGTGGCTGGTGCTCAAGAGTATGTTCTGAGAGCTTGGTGCCTGAAGTCCAACATTGAGATCATTTGGAGGAATCAATGAGCAACAGTCTGCAGATACTCACTCTGACTTCTATGTCAGGATTTCTTGATGTTTACCTTATTTTGTGATTTGGTCAGACAGGAAGATAAACATTAATGAGGTGAATTGTTCTGTTAATAAGATAGTTAACAAGCTAAATCTCCCTTACCTGGCAACTTCCCACTGCCAAGAAAAAAATAACTCTCAATGTCTGCTTAGCGTTATCGTAAAAGATCAAATATAACACTTTTGATGTCAAGATAGGCTTTGCCAACCTTCTTGTCCAATTCTGTCACAAATGTCATCAAAGCCAACAATGCTCAGACCCCTATAAGATTTCACCCTTTCTATCCAATATGAAATTAGTGTGGCCAGTCTCACTGCACTCAAGTCAGGGCTTCCTAAACTGCAGGTTGAGAGCCACTGGAGGCTTGTGAGCTGGAATTTTGAGGTTGTAAATTCAGAGGCAGCAAAGGTTGCCATGCAGTTCAGACTGAGTATGAAAAATGAGTGAACCTTTTAAATCATTGAAATTATTTAAAATCATGGGCATGGCGTAATTGGCAAAACCTGAGGTCTGAATGCAGAAATGGCCTATGGAGAAACATGTGCTCTTTAAACATCAAACCTCTGTAATTTCAACATTCCCCCATTCCTTGCCCACTGCTCTCAGAGGTCACCGCTATTATAAACGCTAAGAAGAGTTCATAGTGGGAAAACATTCAGAAAGCACTGTTGTTAGTTATTTTTTAGTGGGCACTGTCCCAAATTTAGTATTAATGATCAACATCACTCAGAAACCAGCTCTATGGTAGTATGAGAAATGGCAGCTTCAACAGACCACAAGTTACTTCTTTGATGTGAGGGTTTAGATATGTTGTCAAATATTTAGAGTATTACTCTGCATTGCAATATCTTTCACCTGACAATGTTGACAATGAACACTTGGAAAAATCAATTCCCAGCAAGAGCATCCTTCAGTAAAATCTTTCTGAATCTGTATGGATGGTGGCAGTACAAATACAACCAACATACACAGATCACCTGCTATATGTACACACTTGTCCAAATTTACTGAGAGAACTCATATTCATACATCCTTTAATTTGATTGGATATCCAACAGTAATTAATTTATAATAAATATGAATTATTTTACATTGTAAAGCATCTCCTGCAATGTGAATTCATAAGGCTTCTTTTATATCTGAGTTTGTCCATTGATTTGATCTTTAACAGCAAATGTGAACCTCAGTTAATGGTGTGCTCATGGGCATAGGTTGCCCTCTGGATCACATTGCATTTCCATTTGAGTTTACCTCCCTTGAGGTACAAGAGAGACGTTTATTTCAGAGCTCATTATTGAGGTCCAAAGTAAAAGACTGTAGGATTGCCTGTTAATATGATCAGCTTCTATGAGCAATTGTAAATCATGAACCTGTCTATGGCCCTTATGTTCTAAGACTTGCCAAGAAAGTGTAAGTCTTTTATTCTAATTTTTACAGGTTCTTTGTGCATAAGAAGGAGATGCTCCCCCTCTACTGATTGTGGATTCATTAATCCAATCTGCAATTCAGCAATGACTACTTACCAGTGCTGGGGTGTGCTTGTATAGATCACAGCTAATGACCAGACCCAACACTAACATTAGATTTTGTCCACCATTACTGAGGTTATTTCCACCAGCTTTGGGAAAGATACCAACCTAATGAGGATAAGAGGTTAAATTTTCACATGATGCCCATATGAATAAGCCAAATATTTTACAGATTACTTTGACCATTAGACCACTTAGAGCTGCCTCACAATAAAAAACAATTATTAGTGCATTTATATTGTATTTCTTTATTCACACAATAAATAAACAAATTAGTATTAATAATAAAGTAATAATCTGACAGTAATTTCTGGATTTCAAACAAGGTACTGATTTTTGTAAGACACTAAAACATAATGGCACTGATGATTGTGAAACTGAAAGAAAAATTAAGTTGTTTTGTATGCCAATGGAAAAGATGTTGAGATTTACCATACATTTCCTGGTTAATGGAATTGTTAGCTTGGACAGGAGTTTGTCAAAAGCTTAAAATTGGATCAATATCAACATATTATCAGAGCCCTATCCAACTCATACAGCGTTTATTCTTTCCAAATAGTTTAACATACTTGCACACTCCTATGCAGCTTTATTGTTCAATTATTACAATGCATTGAGATTATATTTGATGGATTACTTATGCGTTTGTGAAATGCACTGTCCAATCGGACCATCAGCTTGAAGTGGACATTGAAGGTTCATATGATTTGTGTGGTTTCTTTCACAGCTTTAGCCAGTGTCAAACAATATACCTGTAACTGGAGGTGCAAACTTTGCTAGTTAGTTTTACAAGTGGGTGCTATCAACAAAAGGTGCCCTCTTTGTTCGTATGAATACAGAAGGCCTTTTATACATTGAGTAAGCAGCAAGAAGACTACTTCTACAAAGTATATCATCTACAGAGTATAATGTAGTAAGATCCTGGAAAATGAGATAGAAATCCAAAAATGCTGAAGAAAATGGATAAAAGCCTCAGCAAGTCTGACAACATTCATGTAGAGAGAAATAGAATAAAGTTCATATTGAAGTTTATTATGATTTTTCATTAGCTGAGAAATTTAGGGAAATCAGTGTGGAGGTGAAAAGATTTTGTTGTAATATTTTAGAAGACAATACAAAGCAGTCCAAAAGATAGGCAGAAGACAGAGAGCGCGCAGCAGGTCAGGCAGCATCCAAGGAGCAGGAATCCTGAAGAAGGGCTCATGCCCGAAACGTCAATTCTCCTGCTCCTTGGATGCTGCCTGACCTGCTGCACTTTTCCAGCAACACATTTTTCAGCTCTGATCTCTAGCATCTTCAGTCCTCACTTTCTCCTAGAAGACAGAGAGAACTGAAGTCTAATCTCCTATGTCGAGAGGCATTAACTAAAATCAATAGTAAAAGTAAGGTACGAGCAAGATTGTAACAGAGGGATTAAGTTAGACATCATGGGTGTTATCTAAGATGTAGGGCAATTTTTTTAATAGCTTTCATTTTAACAATTAAACTAAACAAATGAAATTTGAATTAATATACACGTTGTAGTAAATAGAAACAAAATTTGCACTTGAAATAGTGCCTTTAATAGAGATCGATATCACCAATCAAGTGGAAGTCCCTGAGCACAAATGCCTCAGTAAAAAAAATTGACTTCCTCAGATGAAGCTCAGCTCTTTCTTTTCATAGATGATTTAGGCCCTGATGAATCTGTCCTTCAGCTAGGTTGCAGGATATTGTCATCATCAGAGGATGCACTTCTACAAAATCTCAACAGTTTTGTTAACATAGATTCTCCACAGTCACCTTCATCAGACTGCTCAATAACACCACATGATGACCATGTTATATTGCTGGCAAATAAAAACTAAAAAAAAGTGACAATAGCTTTTTTTCATAAACCCAGCTGTTAAACTCAAGTTTTACTCTTCATTAAATAAAAAACACAGAACCTGCGGATATTAGCAATCTGAAACAATAACAGAAATAGCTGGAGAAACTCAATAGGCCTGGCAGCATCTGTGGAGAGAAAGCAGAGTCAATGCTTCAGGTCCAGTGAAGAAGAGTAACCTGACCCAAAAGGTTCATTCTGCTTTTTTCTTCACACATGCTGCCAGACCTGCTGAATTTCTCCAGCTATTCTGTTTCTGTTTCATTCTTCTTTGGTTTTGAGTTGTCTCATGCACATAGCCTGCCTGTGCTACTCTGACATCCTGCTGAAATCAGATCTGAGAAACTGTCTATCCCAATTAGTTTGCAGGAGCTCAGCAATCTAAGACTTGACTTTACATCGTGGAATCCAGAGTCACAGCCTCCTTCTGCAGAAACCTCAAGGTTCGGTTTCGCTTTCAATTAGAAATTCTCTCAAATGTGAAGGCTTTGAAACCAAACGTAGTACAGTGAATAGCTCATGCATGTTTCCCCACCTGGCCTTGCAGACATAAGATTTTATCACATTGGGGTAAAGTAAAATAAGTTTTAGCATGAGAAACTGCAACAAAACAACAGGTATTCTCTAAGGAGGAGGTGGTACAAATATTGGCAAGGTAATTTCCAAGAGGGAAGTGTAGGAGAAACAAAGTCAGGATTCCTTGTATGATGAAGATGATAGAGAACATGATGAAAGGAAAAAAGTGGGGTCAATGATCCATACGAGGTGGGTTTTTCCAATCGAGAACCAGCCAAATACAACAAGTTCAAGATCAGTGGTGAAGATAAAAATAAGATTGACAAAGAGAAATGTGAAAACAGAATTTCAAGTACCACGAAAGAGAGCCAAAAAGATCTATCAGTCTAGAAGCATGTTGAAAGATTTGGAGTTTGTCATATTAGAATGTGATGATATGTGCCTTTAAGAAGGATTTGTTCTGTCCTGTTGCCCCTGAGAAAGGATATTGTTAACATGATGCCATGTTGGCTGCTCCCCCATGGAAAGCAGAGTATGTAGATTTACTTTCCCTTTCACTTGGATGAAAGAAGCATGAGTGGGTGGAGTCAGTCTCACACAAACCCAGAGTTTTACTTCTGCCTTCAGTTGTTGAAACTGAGTTTTTTTGGAGTTGAAGCTGCTGAGTACAGCTCTCTCTCTCTCTCTCTCCCTTGCAGCTATTACAACATGGAGTGGACCCTTCTGTTAATTAAACCAAACAAACACACAGAAAAGCTTATCTCTCCTCATAAAGTGTTAAAACATGAGTGGCAGAGAACTCCCAAATTCCACAAGTCCCCCTTTTCCTCTTATCTATAACAATATGATGTTCCAAAAAGACACCTATTAAAATTACATCAACTTAATTCAAAAACCACACAGTGGCTGCTATCTTCAGTGTCTTTCTTCTTCCGGCTGAAGATCTCCCTGGACCATCTTCTTTCTTGTTACTGCAATAACATTTCATATAAAAAAGGTTTATTCGATAAAGAGTGTTTTCTAATTTCTTGGGTCCCTCTCAATGGCAGTTGCTCTGTCTCCAATTTTCAAAATGCCTGCATTATTATATCTCCAATATTGGTTATTGGTTAAAAATTTGAATTGTCAAAACAGCAACCAACTCAGGTATCCATTTCACAGCCAAATGTTACCTGTTTTTAATTTTCCAGTACACTAAGACTGCCATCCAGTCATATCACAGTGCTTTTAAGTCTTCTGTTCAGAATAGCATTCCCTCTCTCAAAGGTACAGTACACACCTTCAACTTCATAACAGTAAAACGATTGTGTTTTCTCGCTGTTGCTAGATTCATTCTTCCAGTGTTCCTTTCTCTTGGATGGGAGATAACGCATGAGCAACTCTGTTTTGCCTTGACCAAGGGTACGTTTATGGGATGCTGCTATAGAACATATAGAACATAGAACAATACAGCACAGAACAGGCCCTTCAGCCCACGATGTTGTGCCGAACATTTGTCCTAGCTTCCACATCTTTCCTAAAGTGAGGCGACCAGAACTGCACACAGTACTCCAAATGTGGTCTAACCAAAGTCCTGTACAGCTGTGACATCACTTCATGACTCTTGAATTCAATCCCTCTGCTAATGAACATGAATACACCATAGGCCTTCTTACAAGCTCTATCCACCTGAGTGGCAACTTTCAAAGATCTGTGAACATAGACGACCCACCCTTCGACTCCCTCTTCCAAGTCATTAATAAAAATTACAAACAGCAGAGGACCCAGAACTGATTGCGGAACTCCTCCACTTGTAACTGGGCTCCAGGCTGAATA
>NC_057711.1:95002887-95007837 GCF_004010195.1 Chiloscyllium plagiosum | reverse complement strand
GCACCTTTCCACAATCTGTTTCCCCATCTGTTTCTCCACATCTCTGCTGCTATTGGGGGGGCTATAGTAAACACCCAACAAGGTGACTGCACCTTTCCTATTTCTGACTTCAGCCCATACTACCTCCAGAGGCAGATCCCCCTCAAACTTCCTTTCTGCAGCCGTTATACCATTTTTAATTAGCAACGCCACCCCCCTCCTTTTTTACCACTCTCCCTAATCTTACTGAAACATCTGTAACCAGGAACCTCCAATAACCATTCCTGTCCCTCTTCTATCCACGTTTCCGTGATGGCCACAACATCGTAGTCCCAGGTACCGATCCACGCCTTAAGTTCACCCACCTTATTTCTGGTACTCCTTGTGTTGAAGTATACACACTTGAACCCATCTCTGTGTCCGCAAGTACTCCCTGTCAGTGCTACCTTCTCCACAGCCTCCCTACATTGTGTGTTTCATTCTGTAGTTTTATGTTTTTTTTGCTATATTGGAATAGCGTTCAAAAGTGTGTTTTGCTTAAAGCCTAGTAGTTTGACCAATTGAATCACATCTAGAACACAGCATGTTACAATAGATAAAAGGGTCTAGGCTGTCTCATTGCTATATTTTGTGGAGGGGGAATGGGAATTTGTTTTAGTCCATAACAAGGTATGGGGAGAATAATTCAAGCCCTCCAACATTTAGCAAGTATTTGTTCTCAGTGTTTACTAAGAATGTAGATGAAACACTGGGAGACACAGGGATGGGAGAGGTAATGGATGAGATTAAATCTGACATACAGGATAGTCTGAAGAGGCTGGCTGTGCTGAGTGCAAACGTCACCCTGTTTCAGATTACATGTAGATGAAAGTCAGGACTACAGATCAGAGTCGAAGAGTATGGTGCTGGAAAAGCACAGCCAGTTAAGCAGCATCCAAGGAGCAGGACAGTCAATATTTCAGGCACAAGCCCTTCATCAGGAATGAAGCTTGTGGACCAAGGAGGCTGAGAGATAAATGGAAGGGCAGTGAGACTGGGGGCAAAGTAGCTAGAAATACGATGGGTAGATGAAGGTGGAGGTGAAAATGATAAGTCGGAGAGGAGGGTGGAGCAGATAGTTGAGAAGGAAGATGGACAGGTAGGACTATTCAAGAGAGCAGTGCTGAGTCAGGACTGGGATAAGGTGCGGGAGGAGAAAATGGGGAAACTGGTGAAATCCACATTGGAACCCTCCAACCACACGGGATCAAGGCGGAAGTGAGGCGTTCTTCCTCCAGGTGCCGGGTGGTAAGGGTTTGGTAGTGGAGGAGGCCCAGAGGAATGTGTTGAGGAATAGTGGGATCGGAGTTTCCTGGACATTAATCACAAAAAGGTGGATTGCAGGTATCACAAATCATTAGGAAGACAATTGGAATATTGAAGTTAATTCCAATGAGAAAGGAGTATAAAATTAGATTTTACTCCAGCTCGACAGAATCTGAGTGAGACATGGCGATCTGGACTACAATGCAGTTATGTTCTTAAAAAAAGTACTAACAGCATTAGAAGCAGCTCAAAAGGTGGTTCACTAAACTCTCTCATGAGTTGAAGGATTCATTGAGGAAATGTTAAATAAGTTGGGCCATTGCAGTTTAGACAAATGAGAGATGAGATAATTAAATCATTAAGAACTTGGGTGGACTTCATATGATAAATATACTTGCACACTATTTCTGATCAAGTAATCTTCCAATACCTTGTTGAATGCCTTATTTGAATCTGCCTCCACCACATTTCCAGTCGTCATTCCATATCCTAAATACTGGCTGTGAAATCTCACTTTAATCTTTGCTTTCTCATTCCTGTTCCTTTTAAACTAAAGAAGTGTGTCCTTATCTACCCTATCTGGCTGCTCATGATTTTGAAAACCTCGACCAAATCTCCTCTCAGCATCTTTTCTCCAAGGAGAACAGTTCCAACTTTTTCAATCTAACTTCATAACACAGGAATGAAAAACTTCAGTTATGGACTAGGCCAGACTATGCAAAACATTCTTAAGCAGGCAGCCCAGACCGTAACATCACAAGTTGTTTCAGTAAACGTATGGTGAAAATTACCCGGACTAAGTTGGCTCGGTTGAATACCAGGTTTTAAACCAGATAAAAAAAAAAACTACAGAATGAAACACAAAGAACAGAATAAAGAACCTCTGCAGAACTCAGTCGATCCAAACTAGACTTAATAATGCTGTTCCGAATATACACAACAGCCTCAATAAATCAAACTCCAAACTCTTGACTGCGACCTTTACATTTGCACAACTAAACTAAGAACCTGCACCCCAGAATCTTTACAAATTAAGGATACAACTTCAAGTCTCTATGAGAAGCAGCTGGTCCATTTACCACTGCAAGAGGTTAAAAAAACCCTAATTAAAAATCTCAGTTAATAAGATCCATTTGGCCCTTGTTCCAATCACTACATCCATCCCCACCTAAGTTGTCAGATGTAGGCTCTTTCCTTCTCGTAGTTTCTGCTGGACATTTTCACCCAAGGTCTAGTTCCTCTGACTTTGATTCACATACAGGTGACTTATACTGGAGTGCAGCCAGTTTCCTGCACCCAGATCATCTTGGAAGAGCTTCCTCTTCTTCAGGTGGAAACAGTATTGATGCTGCATCCACCTCAACTCTGAATTTTCTTCAATGTTAGACAGGAGGGAGAGAATCCATGGTTTTGGACAGCCTTTCTGGCCATTTGGAGGGTCAGGTATGCTTGGCTTCTGCCAAGATTGCACTGTACCAGCTTTTCAGGTGATCCACATGTTTCTTCAGGACCACCAAACTTTGTATGGCATGGAACTTGACTTTGTATTGACCTCACCTCAGTCTTACAGAGCCATTTCCGTGGTTTTGACAAAACATGTTCAAGTAAACTCTCTCCATTGTTTAGTCATGATTTGGAGATGCCAGTGTTGGACTGGGGTGTACAAAGTTAAAAATCACAAGACCAGGTTATAGTCCAACAGGTTTAATTGGAAGCACACTAGCTTTCGGAGCGACGCTCCATCAGGTGATTGGAGCATCGCTCCGAAAGCTGGTGTGCTTCCAATTAAACCTGTTGGACTATAACCTGGTCTTGTGATTTTTAACTCCATTGTTTAGAGGAGGCATGCAGTCAGCATTGGTGTCCCTGCTATCTTTTATCCCCCTTGCCCTTCCAAGGCCCAGGAATATTAGACTTAATCTGACGTGGAGTCTTCTCCCCCATCAGCAACTGGAGCTACCCCTGTAGTTGCATGAGGGACGGTCCTATAATCAAACAGGAAGTGGAACTGGTATCGAGTGAAGCTATAGGCTATTTCTTTAAGTCTCCTTCAATATTTGTACCACTCCTTCCACCAGACCATTGGATGACAGATGGTCTGGACCTGTCCGAACATGCAAAATATCATTCAACTTTGAGAAATGCTCAAATTCCATCCTAGTAAATGACATCCTATTGTCCATTACCAATACTTCCAGGAGTCTGTGTATGGTAAATGATGCTTGCAGCTTTCCATGGGCTCTGCAGCCAGGTCATAGTCAGTCCGCAGAATGAGGAAACTTTCTGAAACTCCTGTATTTTTAAAAAAATTTTATTGAACAATTACAAAACACTTCACAAAAAGTTAACATTTACAGCTGTACACGAGAGACAGCAATTTTACAAGGGAAAGGAGCAGCAAAGCCAAGCCCTCAAACCCGACCGTTCAACCAGTTTACAGGGAAGTGAAGACAAACATCAAATCCCAGTTTCAAACATTACAAGATAGCAACAATGACATTTCTACATAAAAAGACAATCCAATTACATAAAAAAGTGCATACAATACAGACCCAGCAAGCCCCCTTCCCTCCCACCTTCTGGCCACTCTAAGGCAGCCCATCCCTTTCCCCAGGGATGACAGCGTGCAGTGCAGCCCGCAAGTCTTCCAATCTCAGCCTGCTCCTACGCACCTTCTGGCTCTCAGCAGCCCTGACACCTTCCGACCACCTCTAGGACAGCCTGTCCTGATTACCCTTCTGGGGATGACAGCGCTCAGAACTGCCTACCCACCCTACCAACCTTCAGGATCACAGGATGGCCTACCCACCCTCCGGCCCTTGGGGTGACAGCTTTCAGGATGACTCGAGCCTCCCAGCTCACAATAAGGCCTGCCAGACCCAGGGACACACAAGACAGTGCAAGTGATAAACCCAACAAACATTACACAGTTAATTATATAATAAAAAAAAACAAAGTCCTTTCTGGTACAGACAGAGTCCTCAAAAAAAATAGTCCATTCTCAGGATGAGTCCACTCCAGTTTACGACATGCATTGTCAGAAGTGGAGTCCACTACTAAAAGCATCCCACAATGCACAGGTATTCAGTCTCCATGGAGTCCTGGCACATTCTTGGAGAGCCAGGGCCAACACAGTACATTTTAAAAAAGGTGCAGTTAACTCTCAAAGGTTTTTGGTCCATTCCTGAAGGCAAAGTCTTCTCCCAAATTCCAGGATACAGCAAGTGCTCACATCCCAGCACACACACAGGTGTTCAATCTTTAGAGACCCAGTTCCAGGGCTAGGCCTCCCCACAGGAACAGCTCCTCTGGTAAAGTGTATGTCTTTCACAAGGGCTCAGTCCAAACACCAAAAACAGGGAGGATACATCCAAAAAAAAACTAGAGTCCAAGGGCTAAGCCCTACCATAAAATCCACATTTCTCTTTTTACTTTTGAAAAAAGGATAGAATAACACACAGGCTGTAGCCAGCCAGTGAAACAACAATCCCCTAATGAGAACTGAGTTACACCTGAAACACATTGTGTGCACCAGGAGTTTAACAATCAGTCCTCACTAAAGCAATACCAGTTAACAAGCTGGCTAAATAAATAATTCAGCCAGTTCAGGAATCAGGTTTCCACCCCAGAGAGAGAGAGAGAGAGAGAGAGAGAGAGAGAGAGAGA
>NC_057711.1:94979607-94997949 GCF_004010195.1 Chiloscyllium plagiosum | reverse complement strand
CTCCAACCCTGGCAACATCCTTGTAAATCTTTTCTGAACCCTTTCAAGTTCCACAACATCTTTCCGATAGGAAGGAGACCAGAATTGCAAGCAATATTCCAACAATGGCCTAACCAATGTCCTGTACAGCCGCAACATGACCTCCCAACTCCTGTACTCAATACTCTGACCAATAACGGAAAACATACCAAATGCCTTCTTCACTATCCTATCTACCTGTGACTCCACTTTCAAGGAGCTATGAACCTACACTCCAAGGCGTCTTTGTTCAGCAACACTCGCTAGGACCTTACCATTAAGTGCATAAATCCTGTTAAGATTTGTTTTCCTAAAATGCAGCACCTCACATGGATCTAAATTAAATTCTATCTGCCACTTCTCAGCCCATTGGCCCATCTGATCAAGATCCCATTGTAATCTGAGGTAACCATCTTCGATGTCCACTACACTTCCAATTTTAGTGTCATCAGCAAACTTACTAACTATACCTCTTATACTCACATCCAAATCATGTATATAAATGATGAAAAGTAGTGGACCCAGCACCGATCCTTGTGTCACTCCACTGATCACAGGCCTCCAGTCTGAAAAGTAACCTTCCACCACCACCCTCTGTCTTCTACCTTTACTGAAGGTTTCTGCAATTTCATCATATGCTTTGAATACTATTTTGTAGATATTGCAGAACATATTATTTGGAGAAATCATCTATAATGGCAGGCCTAAGTCAAATAACTGGACTGCATCGGTGAAGGTAACTTCTATCAGATTACATAAATTGGATCATTCTTTTTTGCCGTATGTTGGGCAAGGGGTTTCTGTTTAGCAAAGTGAAGTTATTTACTAAAATGCTTTTACATTTTTCGAAATTGTGGAATTGGATCAATGACAACAGCTTCATTCATTAAGACAGTAAGAGCATTTTTACACCAGAATAATGATGCAAAATTAACTTTTTTAGCAATTTATTTTTGAGAATAAAATCATGCTTTGTGATAATAAACTCAGTTAGTACAAGTCCTCAATCCTGATCCCAGATGAAGTGCTATTAAAGTTTATGGAGTTTAACTCCCAACTAAAATAAACAGATCAGTAGGCTTTATTTCTCATTTTCTGACTCAATCGAACAAAACAGCACAGCTGTAATTACTTTACTTTCACAGGAAGTACCTCATGTCATGAGAATTTCCTGGGCTAGTTTCCAGCACATAAGCAACCCTACAAAACTGGGGTTAAACTGTAAATATTTTGCAGAAACCCATACTCAATAAGTGAAATTGGGATGGAAGCCCAGATTGGAACACGATAAGCCCTTCATGTGGTCTATTCCCAGTTCCCACAAGTCTATAATAATGAGCACCAGTCACATAAGTGGTAGGGTTAAACTAAGAGTGTAGACATTTGGTTTAAAAAACACACTGCAGTTGTATCTCACTATGTGTTGATTCTGAATCACTTGGGATCAACTGTCCCACTTGTGAACTGTATGAGGAATAAAACTTGGTCTGAGAGGAGTTTGAAGTCAGCTTGAATACATTGGAATTTGCTCTTGTGGAGCTGAAACTTTGGCAGCTGTGTAGCAAAACAGTCGTAAAAATTATATCTCAGAGCTGATGTATGGATACCACATGGTACAGGCAGCACAGTGGATCAGTGGTTAGCACTGCTGCCTCATTAGCGACAGGGAGCTGAGTTCAATTCCATCCTCAAATGACTGTCTATATGAAATTTGGGCATTCCCTTCATGTGTGTATCTCTGCTGGCTCCAGTTTTCTTTCACTATCCAAAGATGTGTAGATTAGGTGGATTAGCCAAACTAAATTGCCCATTGTGTCAAGGGATGTGGATTGTAGATGGATTATGATGTGAGCTGCTGATGTTGGACTGAGGTGGATAAGGCCAGAAGTCGCATGACAACAAGTTATGGTCCAACAGGTTTGTTTGATTTCACAAGCTTTCAGAGTGCTACTCCTTTGTGAAGTGACGAGAAGCACATAAGCACAGAATGTATGGACAGAGAGGTCAAAAGATTGCATGATTGGAATTGTGATAGGCTGAATAACAAGTGTCTGTGATGTTCAACTCATTGATTGCCAGTTCCAGCAGACACAGGACATGACTGATAGAGTACCTTTTGTTGTTCAGTACTTCTCAGGAGCAGAGGAAATATGTCATGTTCTTCACAGCCTTCGATATGTCATTGATGACAATGAACATCTCGCCAAGGCCATCCCTATGCCTCCATTTCTTGGCCTCAAACAATTGTCAAACCTTAAACAAATCATCATTCGCAACAGACTGCCCAACCTTTAGACCAAAATTGACCACATCACCACACAACCTTGCCTTGGGAACCACTGCAAGTCATGCCAGATCATTGACATGGATACTACCATCACACGTGGGAACACCACCCACCACGTACACAGCAGATATTCATCTGACTCAGCCAAAGTTGTCTATGTCATACACTGCAGGCAAGGATGCCAGAGGCATGATACATTGGCAAGACCATTAGACGCCATGATAACGAATTAATGGACACTGCGCAACAATTGCCAGGTCGGGATGTTCTCTCCCAGTTGGGGTCAAGGACATTCAGCCTTTGATCTTCAGGTCAGCATCCTCCAAAGGGGCCTTCGAAATACACAATAATGCAAAATCACTGAACAGAGACTATAGTCAAATTTCATACCTATGAAGATGGCCTCAATCATGACCTTCAGCTCATGTCACGTTACATGTCACCCCAACATACTATTCTATATTTGTAAAATCTTCCTCAATGTTCTGTTTTGACACCATCACCTTGGTAACTTGTTTGGATCTCTCTACCTTAATTAGTCTATACAGTTTTGGATTACTTGTTATTTAGTCAGACTCTCAGAATGTGACTCTTATACCTCATATTATTCCAGCCATTCAATTTGTCTCCAGCACCATCTTATTTTTAATTTTTTGTAAGTATCTGTCTGTTTCAATTAATCAGATCATAGGTCACCCCTTCATATACTATTTAGCTGTTGACACTTTACTCACACTGTCTGACACGTTTGGTCACCTGCAGTGACTTGTTATTCAGGCTATTGACACTGCACTCACACCATTTGTACAATCTTTTGATCTCTCTGCCTATAAGTTCAGTGCACCTGATGAAGGGGCAATGATCAAAAAGCTTATCATTCAAATAAACCTGTTGAACTATAAATTGGTGTCATGTGATTTCTGACCTCGTTGGATTAGCCATGGGAAATGTAGGGTGAGAGGGGTGGGGAGGTTTAGGTTGATGTGAATGCAAATGGATTCTATTATTCTATGACAAGGTGATATATGTCCAATCTGCAGGGCCCTACAGGATGGAAAAGAAATTTAATGTTTAAAGCCTCACTTATCTCCTTTTGCAACAGTGGATGTCAAACAGTAAGATATTGCAAAATCACCTACTCCAACCTTGAATGGACTGGGATGGCAAGGCTAATGCATAAAAAGAGATTGGATCAGTTAACTGGCATTTAAAAGAACAAGGAGTGTTCTCATAGAAACCTATAAAATTCTTACAGGTTAATCTGAGTAAGTGCAGGAACAATGTTCACAATAACTTGGGAGTCCTGTACCAGGTGTCAGTCTAAGGATACAGTGTAGATCATTTATGACTGAGATAGAAGAAAATTTCTTCATCCAGATAGTGTTGAGATTCTGGAATCCTCTGCCATAGAAAGTGGTTAAAGCAAAACAATTGAATGTTTTACAGATATAATTCTTAGGTTGAAAGGGATCAAAGGGTTTGGGGAAAACATGGGAACAGAAAGTTAAGTTGAGTGATCAATTATGTTCATGTTGAATAGCAGACCAGGCCTGAAAGGCCAAATAGCTTGTCAGTTCGCTCCCTGAAGTCGTTCATCTACCCTAACTATAATCTTTTAAATTTCTCTTAAATTGACGAGTATTCCTTTAGTATGGAAAATTGTACATGTCACTGGACTTAAAAAGAACAGAGCAGAGTATTTTCTAAATTAAAGAACTAATGAGAGAAACTAGAACGCCAAAGAAACTTGAGGTTCAGATACATAGATTATTCAAATGTCTTAAACAGGTATAAAAAGAAAATCTAATACAATGTTGCTCTTTGTCTCCAGAGGTCTGGAATCCAGCAGTAGAGAATATTGAAGTCTTGCTTTGGCCATAGGACCACAGAAAGAGGAATAGGTCAGTCCATTCAGATTCTCCTGCCATTCAAAACTGACTGATCAACTTTTCAATGATATTTCCATATTCCTTAATATAATTAGTCTCCAGAAACCTGATTAAGTATTATTTAGGTTTATAAGAGAAAATATGTATTAACAGCAGTTCTAGGAACCACAATTTAGCAAAGAGAGAAATACAGCATAGGTATACTTGAATTCTATTTGAGATCCAAAAGTTACATCACAAGGAGGAATTAGACAAACTAAGGTTGTATTCCCTGCAATTTCAAAAGTTAAGCCATGAGTTGATTGAAGTTTTCGAGATACTAATGGGAACAAATAAGGAAAATGGCAATTAACTTTTCTGCTCTTTGTGATCTAGACCTAAGGGACTTAGTCGAACAATTAGATTGAAACATTTCAAGCATGAAATTAGGAAACAAATCTTCACACAAAGGGTGATAAGAGATTAGTACTTACTCTGACAATTTTAATTGCCATAAGTTCAATTGTTACAAATATGTTGGATCTTGATGGATCTTTTGCTTAACCAAAGGCATTCAGGATATGGAGAACAGAGATATGGAGTTTGATCATAGATCAGCCTTGATTCTATTGAATGACAGTGCTGACATGAGTGAATAAACAGAACTCCTGCTCTGATTTGCCCATGATACAGTTACATCAGTTGCCTGTAGTGTAGGACAAGGATGGTATTGTTAATGTCTGTGAACGTATCTGTGCCCAATCCTGGAGGCATCTGGCTCAAGCAACTTCTTTCAGCATGTGCCACATCATTCCTACAGGTTTTATAAATTTCAAAGTGATCTATAGCCACCAATCACTTCTGTACTAACTGCAATAGGTCACAGGAATCAATCAATAAAAATGTGATAGTAGATTATGATGCTTCCCATTCATTTCAGTAGGGGTGTTCTGAATTTGTGTTCAGCCACACAAGATATTCATTGGACTGGTAAGCAACAAAAAGACACGCTGGCAAAATGGGAATCCATCTTCATTAGGAACTGAAGTGTGTACATGGGCCATTTGTGTAATGAAGTGTGTAATGGGCGGCACGGGGGGCACAGTGGTTAGCACTGCTGCCTCACAGCGCCAGAGACCCGGGTTCAATTCCCACCGCAGGCGACTCTCTGTGTGGAGTTTGCACATTCCTCCCGTGTCTGCGTGGGTTTCCTCCGAGTGCTCCGGTTTCCTCCCACAATCCAAAAATGTGCAGGTTAGGTGAATTGGCCGTGCTAAATTGCCTGTAGTGTTAGGTGAAGGGGTAAATGTAGGAGGATGGGTTACGCTTTGGCGGGTCGGTGTGTGGACTTGTTGGGCCAAAGGGCCTGTTTTCATACTGTAAGTAATCTAATCATTTTAGATGCAAAATGGCATTTATTATGCTGGAAAGTCAGCGGTAAGCTAAATAGTTCTGATTTACATTTTTAGTGATTGAATAATATTCAAGATGATACAAGCCTAGAGTTTTAATGTAAGGAAATGGGATGATATCATCCTACACCAGGTAGCTTAACCTCTGCAGTGAGGAAAATGCTTGAGTCTATTATTGAGGAGGAAATAGCAAGGCATCTAGATAGAAATTGTCCTGTTTGGCAGTCGCAGCTTGGGTTCAAGATTAACTAATTTTTTGGAGTTCTATGAAGACAATACGAACCATCAGATGTCGTGTGCTAGATTTCCAAAAGGCATTCAACAAGGTGCCACACAAAAGACTGCTGCATAAGAAAAAGATGCAAGGTGTTATGGGCAATGTATTAGTATGGGTTGAGGATTGGTTAACTAATAGGAGGCAAAGAGTGGGAATAAATGAATGCTGTTCTGGTTGGCAATCAGTGACTAGTTGTGAGCCTCAGAGATCCATGTTGGGACTGCTATTATTCATAATTCACACAGAAGATTTAGAGTAGGGGACCACATGCAGTGTGTCAAAGTTTGTGGATGATGCTAAGATGAGTGGTAGAGCAAAGTGTGCAGGGGACTGTGAAACTTTGCAAAGGGACATGGATACTTTAAATGAGTGGGCAAAAGTCTGACAGATGGAGTGTAATATTATTAAATGTGAAGTCATCCATTTCGATAGGGAAATAACAGTAAAAAGGACTACTACTTGAATGTTAAGAAATTGTAGCACACTACTGTGCATAGAGACCTGAGTGTCCTTGTGCATGAATCATAGAAGGTTGGTCTGCAGGTGCAACAGGTAATTAAAAAGGCAAATGCAATTTTGTCCTTCATTGCTAAAGGGTTTGAGTTTAAAAGCAAGGAGGATATGTTGCGTCTTGAATGCAGTGCTGGTGAGGCCACACCTGGAGTACTGCATACAGTTTTCGTCTCCTTACTTGAGAAAGGTACTGGTACTAGAGGGGGTGCAGAGGAGGCTCACTTGGTCGATTCCAGATTTGAGGGGGTTGGTTTATGAGGAGAGACTGAGTAGACTGGGATTATATTCATTAGAATTTACAAAAATGAAGGAGAATCTTAAATAAAATTATGACAGGAATAGATAAGATAGAACTGGAGGGGATGTTTCCAGTGGCAGGTGAAACTAGGACAAGAGGGCATAGCCTCAAAATTAGAGGGAGCAGATTTAGGACTGAATTGAGAAGAAACTTCTTTAACCCAGAGGGTTGTAAATCCACGGAATTCTCTGCCCAGTGAACTGGTTGAGGCTTCCTTAGTAAATCTTTTTAAAGCTAATATAGACAATTTTTGAACAGTAAAGGAATTAAGGGTTATGGTGAGAGGGCAGGTAAGTGGAGCTGAGGCCACGAAAACAGTCAAAGAGTCATAGCCATGTATAGCATGGAAACAGACCCTTCGGTCCAACTTATCCATGCTGACCAGATAGCCTAACCTAATCTTGTCCTATTTGCCAGCATTTGGCCCATATCCCGCTAAACCATATACCCATCCAGATGCCTTTTAAATGTTGCAATTGTACCAGATTCCACCACTTCCTAATGGCGGAGAAGGCTCGAAGGGCCAGTTGGCCTATTCCTACTCCTATTTCTTATATCCTTAAGTCCTAGCTTATCCAACCCCCCCCCTATAACTAAGACCCTTGATTTCTGGCAACATCCTTGTAAATTTCTTCTGTGCTCTCTTTCCAGTTTAATAACAGGAGAAAGTGAGGACTGCAGATGCTGGAGATCAGAGCTGAAAATGTGTTGCTGGAAAAGCGCAGCAGGTCAGGCAGCATCCAAGGAGCAGGAGAATCGACATTTCGGGCATGAGCCCTTCTTCAGGAAAGAATGGTTCATGCCTGAAACATCGATTCTCCTGCTCCATGGATGCTGCCTGACCTGCTGCGCTTTTCCAGCAAAACATTTTCAGCCCAGTTTAATAACATCCTTCCTATAGCAAGGTGACCAAAACTGAACACAGTACTCCAAGTGCGCCCTCACCAACAGCTTGTACAACTACAACATAACTTTTCAACTTCTATACTCAATGCCCTGGCTGATGAAGGCCAGTGTGCCAAAAGACCTTCTTCACTGCCCTATTTACCTGTGACTTCACTTTCAGAGAACCATGTATCTAAACTCCAGGGTTCTTTTGTTCCACTATACTATTAAGGCCCTACCATTCACCATGAAACTCCTACCTTGATTTGACTATCAAAATGCACATTAGACAAATGAGAGCCAGTGGATCTGATCTGTTTGGTTTCCAGAAGGCCTTTGACAAGGTGCTGCACAGGAGGCTGCTAAATAATATAAGACCCACATTAAGGTCAAGGTATTGCATGGATAGAGAATTGGCTGATTGACAGAAGCCATAGAGTGGGATAAAATGGTCTTTTTCAGATGGCAGCTACTAAGTGATGGAGGTCTGCAAGGGTCTGTATTGAGAACTCAACTATTCACGTTGTACATTAATGACCTGGACAAAAGAACTGAGGACTTTGTTGCTAAGTTGCAGATGTTATAAAGAAAGGTAGAAGGACAGGTAGTTTTGAGAAAGTGGGGAGACTGCAAGAAGGACATGGACAGGCTAAAAGAGGGGGAAAAGAGGTGGCAGGTGGAATACAATGCAGGAAAGTGTAAAGTTGTGCACTTTGGTAGGAACAATAGAGGTGTAGCCTATTTCCCAACAGAAATCTGAAACACAAGGGAACAATATCAAGATTCTCTTAAGGTTAACTTGCAGGTTCAGTTGGCAGTTAGAAATACAAGTATAATGTTTGCATTCATTTTGGAAGAGTTATAATACAAGAGCAGGGATGTACTGCAGAGGCTGTATAAGATTCTGGTTTGTGATATTGGGAGTTGTTTTGTGCCCCATATCTAAGAAAGGATGCGCTAGCCTTAAATGGGTCCAGAGCAGGTTTACAAGAATAATTCCAGGGATGAAGGGCTTGTCATATGGAAAGTGGCTGAGTATTCTGGGTCTGTATTCAATGGAGTTTGGAAGGATGAGGGCGGAATCTCATTGAAACTTACAGAATACAAATAGGCCTGTATAGAGTGGATGTGGAGAAGATGTTTGCGCTAGTAGGAGAGTCAAAGACCTGAGGACACAGGCCCAGAATGAAGGTATAGCCATTTAGGACTGAGATGAGGAGAAATTTCTTCAGCTAGATGGGTGGTGAATCTGTGGAATTCATTGCCACAGAAAGCTATGGGGCCCAAGTCATTGAGTGTCTATAAGATAGGTATAAATAGGTTTTTGATTAATAATGGCAACAACTGTTATGAGGAGAAGGCAGGAGAATAGGGCTGAAATTGAATGGCAATGCAAACTCAATAGGCTGTGAGATCTGATTCTGCCCCTATATCTTATGGTCTTACAGTCTGCCAATGTGTGTTTAGCAAGTTCCCACAACAGCTGTGTGATAATGACAAGATAATTTGATTTTTGCCACGTTATTTGAGGACAAATGTTGATCAGTATACCAAGGAGAAGTTCCTTGTTCTTTTTGGAAATACTGCAATGGGATATTAACATACACCCAAGAAGGCTCAGTGATCTTACCATAGCGATACGTTCTGTGTCCTCCGATCTTATACTCCACAACCACCTGATGGAGCATCACTCAAAAAGCTAGTGCTTTCAAATAAACCTGTTTGACTATAACCTGGTGTTGTGTAATTTTTAACTTTGTACATTTGAAATTTGGTACCTCTGACAGCACTGGACCATCAACCTTGATTATTGTGCTTGAGTACTGAAGCAAGATATGAACCTAAAAGTTTGAACTTCAGTGGTATGTGCACTACCAAGTGGGCACAACTAAATTTGTGCATTTGAATAAAGCCAGTTCATTTTGATTCTGTTTTACTAGACCGTTAGTCAATGTTTTGTGAATCAAATTCTTGAAATCAATGCATTATTCCTTGTTATCATTATTTTGCAGGGCTGTCCATAGCCTTGAATAGATCGTGAAAAATTTTATTATGAAGATTATTTGTGATCAAACAACCATGAGTCCAAAGTTGGACATTCTGAATTGACCCACAGCTGGAGAAAGTGAGCTTGACAGAAAATTGGCCAAACTAATTAAAAAATAGCCAGCAGCTATTGGCTGCAGAGAATAATGGATTGTTGCAGGTAATATCCTTTCTCAGAAGAGTAGAGCCAGTGTGGAAATTTGAGAAATGCTCATATGGTGTTCTTAATAAGGAATATTTTGTTAATAAAATCAAGTTGAACTGCAAATCAAATTCAGTATCCTTCTGTCTATCTAATCAGCAAGAGCGCTTAAAGTGTTTTTAATATATAAACAGGTCAAAGTATCCAAAGCGTGGTCAACATATTCCTTTATCTATGGAATCCTTTAGCATGTTCCTTTATCTATGGAATCAATTTTATATCTACATTTGGTAAAGCTCTGAAACCACATTAATCTGTTTAATAAGGCATACGTGTTGCACATAGGTGTATGGCATCTGTAATTTTGAGATCCAAAAATGCAAGCAAGTCCTGTGGATTAGTAACATGGAATGATTGTTGTATTTTGTAGTATTGATAGAATGCCATTTAGGGAGATAATGAGATACCTGTATGTAAATTTTATCTAACCAGGTTTCTGGGAGAGACAGCCACAATATTACTACTTTTTAGGGTGAAAAAAGCATTTCCTTGCTTTTCTCCAGGGTTTATTTCTGATTTTGACTCCTTGTCCTGGACTCCTACATGATTGGCAAAAATTTCTATCTATTTACGCCTTAAAAACCTCAACCATTTCAGCCACTAATCTTTAATTATCCAGAGAATATAAATCTACTGTTTGTAAACTCTGGTCACAATTGAATCCAAAGTATCCTGATAACTTCCACAAACTCTGCAGTACCCTCCTCCCAACTCAAGCATATTCTTTTAGAGGTGGAAAGTCTCATGAGAGATTTACATAGCTATAGCAAACCTTCTTCTTTGCTAAATTCTAATCTTCTACATATTAGGCTAAGACACTATCAAACCATTTGACTACTTCTTTCTATCTGATTAATGAATTTCTTTGTGCACAGATTTCTAAATCTTATTGAATCACAACTGTTCCTAGCTTTACATGAACATGTGGTTTGGTTTGGAATGCCTTTTAGTCTGGAGATAGGTTCAATTAGGCATTCAAGAGGTTATTGTTTTTATTCAAATATTAAACCAATGTGCAAGGTATGGGGGAAAGGCAGGAGAATGGCACTAAGCTATAATGCTCATTTGGAGAGCTGATGCAGATAGAATCAGCTGAAATGCCTCCTCTGTACCATAATACTTGTAATTCGTGATTTCAAAAATTCAAAAGCCTATCCTTTGTTAACCCAAATCTCACATGCTGAATTCTGTCTGTCACAGTTTTTCACACTTACCTAACTACTGATGTCTCCTTGTAATTGTATATATTCATCAATGCTATGCTACCAATCTTCGTGTGTTGGAAAATCTGAAAACATGTATCCCGTTTCTATGATCAAAGTCATTAATGACTATAGTGAGTAGTCCTGGCCTCAATACAAATCCTTTTGGGATAACTCTAACCACTTGCTTCCAGGTAAGGTACACAATCATTATTCCTGCTTTTTATCCTCAATTGCTAAATCAACTTCCCAACCAGGTCAACAGTTTGCCTGAGATTTCATGTCTCTAATTTCAGCTACCAATGTCTTATGTAGAACCATATCAAATATCATCTAGTACTTTCCGTAAATGTATGGGATCTTGTGATGTCACAGTAATGCCCTTATCTCTGAGCCAGGTGGTCTGGATTCGAGTTCTACCTGCAGGCTTACCAGACCTTTGCAGAGATAGAAAATGAAATGTCCATCTAGCAAATTGGAAAGACAGATTATGAAATTAAAGTTTGTAATTAAAAACTTATTAACTTCCTCAAAGGCAGTGCCTTAACAGACTAATGAATAATTCTGAGAAGTAAATGAAACAAAGCTTTCTGGCACTAACAGAATTAAATGTTTAACTGCACAATTTACACAAATCTTTTTTTGGATTGCAAGGTAACATTTTCCAAAGACAAGTATATTTTCTTTGAAGCATTTTTATTTTAAAATGTTAAATAAAAAAAGGATAAGTACCTGGCATTCAAATTATGCATCTGTTTCTTAGTATGCGACCATTTAATTGTTCAGCAATCTTTATTTATCTCACCATGTGCCTTTTTGTTTCACTATTTTGTTTTACTACAACCACTTGATGAAGGAGCAGCGTTCTGAAAGCTGGTGCTTCCAAATAAATCTGTTGGACTATAACCTGGTGTTGTGTAATTTTTAACTTTGTTTTACTATCACCTTTCTAAAAGTAATGTTAAGTTTAAATGTGAAATTGCAAACAAATAAAGCTCTAACATTACAAGCCTACTTACCAATAGTTTTTTTGAATGGTATGGAAAGTAAGAGAGAAATTACATCGATATTATGAAGCATTGGTCATGTTCAGCTTGGGGCCTCCATATTCTAGATGTAGTGTGATTGTTGTAGGAGAAATGCTATAGCTTATGAGGAAAACAGGTGCCTTCAAATATATGCTTAATGAAATAAAAAGCAGAAAACATTGGAACTAATCAGTGGGTCTGGCAGGATATGTAGAGAGAGAAACAGAGTTAACATTTCAGTTCAATGACCTTTCTCCAGCCCTGGGAAAAAATTAGAAATGTAACAGGATTTAAACAAAGTCAGGAAAAGGTGGACAGAGATGAAAGAAAGAATAAAATAAGGAAAGTTGTTAGAAGGCTGGAAGGTTTAAATGACAAAAGTGATTATTATACAAGAGAATAAATAGAAGTAAACCCATAAGAAAAAAATAATTAGCACACCTGGAGGTCTAAATGTTGACAACGGAATCATCACCAACAGCTTCCATCCAAATGAAAAATAAAAGTCACAATAACATATTGGAACCATACGTATTCTTTTATCTTTGATTTCTGACTACTTTCATCCAGTTTTATTTTTTATTTGAAAGTCTCAGCCTCCCTTACTTTAGGTTTTTCACCAACCCTCAGTTCTGGCAGCATACCTGTGGGGACAGATACAATGATAGTTCTAAAAGTCAGGTTAACTTTCCCATTTACAAGAGCCAAGAAGATTACCCACATCTCATGAAAAGCACAACTCACAGAATTTAGTTGTCACATTTTCAATGTGCTTCTAGCCAATTCAGAAAGTAAGTTCTGAAGAAAAGGCTTCCACAACCTCACATATCAAAAGAGGGATGACCTGGGAGAGGAAAAGATACTTGAGCAAGAATCAGGAAGAGTAAGGCAAAGGTCATAAACTGACCCAGGAGGTCACTCACAGACAAGACAAAACCAGAGCAAAGGTCTGTTGAGGCAGGCTGACCCATGACAATCTTTTAACAAACTGATTTCAAGGCAGTTGGGAAATCTCTTCATGTTTGCTTTGAAGTCTTTTTCTTAAAAAAACAGCTGACTGAGAGGCTTCTGCTTGCTTTTTTGTGACAAAGGACAAAAATTTCAATTGTGCTTTAAATAAATTAAACTACTTTAAATTGCAGTGCATCAATAATCACTTACAAGTATTGAGTTGAATGGACAAATTTAGTCTTTTGCACTAATTGCATGTAACCATAGCTGCACCATAGTATGTGCTTTCGTGACCACGGGATTGCACAATGGAGTAGAGGACGCATTCACCCTAGAATGTAATCTCAGTTATGATCATTTGAGCAAATTAACTAGAATCTGGAATAGGTGAAAGTGAGGACTCCAGATGCTGGAGCCCTTCATGAGGAATTCAGAAACATCAATTTTCCTGCTCCTCGGATGCTGCCCGACCTGTTGTGCTTTTCCAGCACTACTCTAATCTTGACTAGAATCTGAAGTAGACTACTCAACCTACTATTCTAAAACCATGGCTGACCAACATTCTGAACTACCCTTAATAACTTTTCATCCCTTTCTTGTCAATAATCTATTGGCCTCTGCCTTATTCATAGAATCATAGAATCTCTACAGTGTGAAAACAGGCCATTTGTTCCATTGAGTCCACACCAAACCTCCAGAGAACATCCCACCCAGACTCACCCCCTCACTTGATCACCTGCACATCCCTGGACACTATCGGCCATTTAGCAAGGCCAATCACCCTACGCTGCATATCTTTGGACTGGGTAGGAAACCAGTACCTCCAGAGGAAACTCACACAGACACAGGGAGAATACGGAAACTCCACACAGACAATTGCCCAAGGCTGGAATCAAACCTGGGTCCCTCGCGCTGTGAGGCAGCATTTCTAACTGCTGAGCCACCATGCTGCCCTGAAGACCATTTAAAAAAACAGTTTTCCATTGTCTTTTCATTTTTTCATCTGTCTGCAATGAGTGATAATCTCTTTGACAGATTAAGTTAGATTCTCCCACAAGAGGAACATACTCTATACATCAACTCTGTCAGGACAGTGCCATATGTTTCAACCAAGTCACCTATTACTCTTCTGAACTCCAGTTGATACAAGCCTGGCCTGTCTAACTTTTCCTTAAAAAGCATTGCTTTCCAAAGGTGTTCCCAATGTTATTCAAGTTCAAGGTTTGAAAACTATTGTCACCCCTCAGTGGGAAGAGAGGAGGAAATCTATTAAAGCAGGAGGAAGGATTTCATCCTCATTTCATCCTCAGAGATCACACCCTCAAAATCTGAGCCAGGACAGGTGATCAATATTTCAGTAGGAGAGCATTAGAACATAAGACCACAACTTATAGGAGCAGAAATTAGGCCTTTCAGCCCATCGAGTCTTCTCTGCCATTCAATTATGACTGGTAGGTTTTGCAAACCCGTTTTCCCACTTTCTCCCTGTAACCTTTGATCTCCTTGACAATCAAAAAGTTATCTACCTCTGTTTTAAATATACTCAATGACTTGGCCTCCACAGCCCTCTGAATGCCACTGATTCATTTATCTCTGGCGAAAGAAATTTCTCCTTATCTCTGTTCTAAAGGGTCTTCCTTTTACTCTGAGGCTGGACCCTTGGATCCTCATCTCTCTTGCCAATGAAATCATCTTCCAACGTCGAATCTGTCCAGTCCATTCAGCATTCTGTAAGATCAGATACCCCCTCATCCTTCTAAACTCCATTGAGAATAGTCCCAAAGTCCTCAAACATTACTCATATTAAGCTTTTCATTCCTGGAATCATTCTCGTGAACCTCCTCTGGATCAGTTATGGGGCCCAAAATTGCTCACAATATTCTGACCTCAACCTCATAATACCTCAGAAGCACATCCCTGCTTTTATATTCTAGTCCGCTCGAGATGAATAGATTAGATTAGATTCCCTACAGTGTGGAAACAGGCCTTTCAGCCCAACAAGTCCACACCGACCCTCCAAAAAATAACTCACCCAGACCCATTTCCCTCTGACTAATGCACTTAACACTGTGGGCAATTTAACATGGCCAATTCACCTGACCTGCACATCTTTGGACTGTGGGAGGAAACCGGAGCACCCGGAGGAAACCCACGCAGACTCGAGGAGAACGTGCAAACTCCAAACAGACAGTTGCCAGAGGCTGGAATCGAACCTGGGACCCTGCTGCTGTGAGGCAGCAGTGCTAACCACTGAGCCACTGAATGAATGAAAACATTTTATTTTACTTCATAACTACCAACTCAACTTGTACGTTTACCTTACAAGAAACTTGGACTAGGACTCCCAAGCTCCTTTGCACTTCAGATTTCTGAATTTTCTCCCAATTTAGAAAATAGTCCATGCTTCTATTTTTCCTACCAAAGTGCCTGACCTCACACTTTCCCACATTGTACTCCATCTGACCTCACACTTCCCCACATTGTACTCTCTTAACCCTGTCTGAATCTATTTGCAGCCTCTTTGCCTCCTCAATACTACCTGCCCCTCCACCTATCTTTGTATCATCTGCAAAATTAGCCAGAATGTCTTCTGTTCCTTCACTAGATCATTAATGTATAAAATCAAAAGTTGTTGTCTCATCACTGATGCTTGTGGAACACTACTAGTCACTAGCTTAAATCCTGAGAAGGACCCTTTTATCCCCACTATCTGCCCTCTACCAGACAGCCAATCGTCTATCCACGCTAGTACCTTGCCTCTAACACCATGAGTCCTTACCTTACTCAGTAGACTCCTGTGTGACATATATCTGGAAGTCCAGATAGATAACAACTATTGGCTCTCCTTGGTTTAACCTGCTCATTACCTCCTCAAAGAACTGTAACAGATATTTCCAGCATGACCATCCCTTGATGAAACCATGCTGACTTTGTGCTCTTTTATCATTCAGAAATATTATCCTTCACAGTGGACTTCAAAATCTTACCAACAACTGAAGTCAGGTTAATCATGCTATAATTTCCCGTCTTTTGCATTACTCCCTTCTTAAACAGGGGCATTACTTTAGTTATTTTCCAGTCCTCTGGGACCCTCCCTGACTCCAGTGAAAATTAAAAGATCACTACTAAAGCCTCCACTATCTCTTCAGTTATCTCCTTCAAAACTCTAGGGCATAGCCCATCTGATCCACTTTAGATCTTTCAGTTTGTCTAGCACCTTCTCCTTGGTGATGGCAACCGTACTCGTCTTTGCCCCCTGAATCTCTTGAATTTCTGAGATGTTACTCATGTCTTCCACAGTGAAGACTGATGCAAAGTACTTATTCAGTTCCTCAGCCACTTCTTTGTTCCCCTTTTATATACCTAAAGAAATTGTTGAAATCTTTCCTCATATTACTGGCTAACATACCCTCATATTTAATCATCTCCCTCCTTATTTATTTCTTTGTTGCCTCTGTTGGTCCTTGAAGGCTTCCCAATCCTTTGGCTTACCATTGCCCTTTGCCGCATTATATGCTTTCTCTTTTATGCTGTACCTGACTTCCCTGGTCAGCCATTGTTGCCTCATCCTCCCTATAGAATGCTTTTTTCTACTCGAGATGAATTTTGCTATGTCTCTCCAATTACTCCCAGAAACTATTGCCATTGTTGTTCCACTTTTTTTGCTAGGATCCTATCCTAGTCAGTTCCGGTCAGCTTCTCCCTCATGCGTATGTAGTTGCCTTTCTTCAACTGTAATACTGTTACATCTGATTCCACCTTCTCTCTCTCAAATTGGAGAGTAAGTTCTATCATATTATGGTCACTGCCTCCAAAGGGTTCCTCACTTTAAACTCCCTTATCAAGTCTGCCTCATTGCACAACACTAAATCCAGAATTGCCTATTCCCTACAGGGCTCCACCCACAAGCTGCTCTAAAAAGCCATCTCATGGACACTCCACAAATTCCTTTTCTTACAAACCACTACCAACCTAATTTTCCCAGTCCAGCTGCATTTTGAAATCCCCCATGATCACTATAATCTTGCCTTTCTTACACGCCTTTTCTGTCTCTAAGTATATCTTACGCCCCAAATCCTGGCTCCTATTTGGAGGCCTGTAGCTAATTCACATTATAAATCTTTGCGGTTCTTCAGCTCTACCCACACAGATTCGACATCATCTGACCCTACTGTGTTTATTGCTATTGATTTAATTTCAGTTTTCACTTTACTAACAACGCAATCTCACCCCCTGGCTTTTTGATAAGATGCATATCCTTGAATATTTAGCTCCCAGTCTTGATCCTGTTGCAGCCACATCTCTACAATGCCCACCACATCATACCTGCCAATTTTGATCTGCGCTCCAAGCTCATTTACTTGATTTCATATACTGCCGATATTCAGATACAATAGCTTCAGTGTTGTATTGAAATTCCATCTTCTCATTGTTATTCATTTATTCAATATGTTTGAAGTCCTAGCCCTTTCCAAATACTATGTCCTATTTTGTATGCTGGAGACCTTAATAACCTCTCCTGAATTCTCCTGTCTTTTCATATTTTTCATATTGTTCAATGCTGTTAAATCCACTGTCGCAGATGTTAACCTGTAGCTTTGCTTCCCATTGGTCATTTTACTTCATGGAGTTTTACACCTTCCTTCCCCCCACTTCCCAATTTAAAGTCCTGTTGACCACTCAATTTATTTTTTCACTCGAACACTGGCCCTAGCTTGAATCAGGTGTAGACCATCCCAACTGTATAGATCCCTTCTGTATAGAACCCCTCTTTCCTGTATCACTCTTTTAGCCGCATGTTTGCTGCCCTTATCCTCACATCTTTATGCCAATTTGCATGTGGACCTATTCTTTAATTAAAGACCTATTCTTTAATTTGATTCCTAATTCCTGATAATCCCTAAACAGGTCCTCTTTCCTAGTCTGGCCTATATTGTTTGTGTCCCAACATTGACCACAACAAATGATCTTCCCCCTCCCTCTCCTTTCAAGCCAGTCAAAGATATCCCACACCGTGGCACCTGGCAGGCAACATACCATGAGGGACTCTCAATCCTGCTTGCAAAGGATATTATCTATTTCCCTAATTTTAGAATCCCCACAACTACCATTTGTCTTTTTGCTCCCTCATCTTGAATGGCCTTCTATACCACTGTGCTGTGCTCAGTTGGCTCATCCTTCCTGCAGCTCCACCCAGAGAGCAAGTATCTTGTACCTGCCCTCCAACGCATCTCATCCACATCCCGCACCTCCGCCCTCAGACCCAACCCCTCCAACCGCAACAAGGACAGAACGCCCCTGGTGCTCACCTTCCACCCTACAAACCTTCGCATAAACCAAATCATCCGCCGACAT
>NC_057711.1:94953895-94979091 GCF_004010195.1 Chiloscyllium plagiosum | reverse complement strand
GCTTCAGGCTCTCTGCCTTTATTCCTGATGAAGGGCTTTTGCCCAAAACGTCGATTTTGCCTATCCTCGGATGCTGCCTGAATTGCTGTGCTCTTCCAGCACCACTAATCCAGAATCTGGTTTCCAGCATCTGCAGTCATTGTTTTTACCTTGCTGCCTGGAACTGTTTATGGCCAGTTTGGCCAGGCCCAAGAGCAGACCCATGAGGAGGTCGTCAGATCTGCCCTCCCCCCTCCGTACCGGGTGCCCGAAGACCAGGAGCGTGGGACTGAAGTGCAACCAAAAACAGAGAAGAAGGTTTTTTAGAAAATCAAAAGAGAGTGCAAGCGCCCATACCCAATATATACATGGTCCACAGACTCCACAGCACCACAGAACAAACAGTTGGGCTGGGAGTCCGTGGACCACCGCGTGCAGCACCCTCCACCCAGATCCCCAAGAGAAAGGGGGAGGATTCCCACATAGAGAACCCTCCACTGGGGATCCAGCCATCTCTACTTAGTTAATTAATTACTTAGCTAGTTAATCCCTGATTAGTTAATTCAGTTAATTTTGGAGTGCCTTTTTTCAAAGCCCAGACAGATTTCCTACCAGCCACTTTTTTCCTATCACTTTTTGAGTTTGGCTTCAATTACTCCCTGTGCTCCACTCTGAAAATAAAGTCATGATGCTCTGAGGCAAGTTAGTTTTATAGTTATAGGCTCCAGTGCTCCACACTGACTCTGAAAACAAGGCTGTGAATTCCCAAGGTAAGTTAGTTTTATACTTACAGCTCTGGTGTTCCACCCTCTGACTCAGATGCTGGAAACAAGCATTTTGTGCTTAGCAACCATAATTCCATAAGATTTTGAAAAGGCCAACAGTAGCCCTTGGATGAGGATGCTTAATTTAGCAAGGGTCAATTACACCCAAGTTAAGCAGGCACTAGAGAATGTGGATTGGGAACAGATATTTGAGGGTAAATCTACATCTGGCATGTGAAAGTCTTTTAAAAAAACAGTTAAAGTGCAGGGCATGTATGTCCCTGCAAACCTGAAGGAAGGAATAGCATGGTTCAGGAACCCTGAATGACCAAGGAAATTGTAAGCTTATTTAAAAGGAAGCATATGCATGTGAGTTTGCAGATGGTCTCACTTACCACCTCAAACTCTAATAAATTAGAAAGCTAGCTAGAAGTCTAAAAACAGATAGCAAAAATGTATAACAATATATAAAATGTTGCTTCTCTGACGGATGAGAATGGAAATTTACTAGTAAATTACATCTACCATTTATTTATAAGGAATAAATATTTTCCTTGTGGCTTCACTGTAGAGGACACAAACTGTCCAAATAATACCTGTAATTCAGGAGGTTGAAGGAAGAAAAGGACTTGGTCAAATTCCAGTCACTAGGGAAGTGCCACTGAGCAAACTGATGCAGCTTGGGTTGACAAATCTTCCAGTCCTGCTGGACTCCATCCTAAGACCTTAAAAGTGCTGACTGATGAGTTAACAGATGCGTTGGTGTGGATTTTCCAAAGTATCAGTCTTTTAACTTGTAGTCTATCATGAAGGAGGTCTTTGAATCAAATCAATCATCATGGGTGTTATAACTGAACAATTAGAAAAACTCTAAGTAATTGGGAACAGTTAGCATTGTTTGTGAAAGTAAAATCATGTTTAACCAATTCATTGGTGTTCTGTGAAAGAGTAGTGTGCATTGTGAATAGAAGCAAGCTTGGTCTGTCTGGATTTCCAGAGACTTTTGATGGGAGCATTCCAAAAATACAAAATACTTAAGAACTAAAGAGGATAGGAAATAAATATAACAACTATCACTATGAAAGGAAAAATAGTCATACACCTAAAAAGGTTAATAAGTCCCCAGGACTCAATGGGGATATTACATCTTGGGATATTAAAGAATGTAGCTACAGATTTGTGGATGTACAATGGAAAACTGCCGAAGTAACATCCTTATGTGAAAAGGGAGGAAAGACAAAAGTAATTATAATTTGGAATTGTCATTTGGAAAATTTTAGAAGCTATTTTCAAGGATTATAAAACAAAGCATTTATAAATCCATAATATGATCAAGTAATGTCAACATGGCTGTATGTCTGACAAATGCATTAGAATTATTTAAGTGGGATGGATAATTGGGAACACATAGGGGTAATATATTTGGATTTCCAAAAGACATTCAATAAGGTTACTTAGCAATAAATGGTGTTGGACAGTGAATCGGCATTGATAGGATTGGCTAACTAACTGAAGACAAACAGTTGGAATAAGGGCACTTATAGAATGGAAACCTGCAACTACTGGAGAGTCACAGGATAAGTAATGAAGCCACAATTGTTTATAATATGTCAATGATTTGGATAAAGCTAGTGAATGTACTATAGCTAAATTAATGGATAGTACAAAATAGATAAGAAGGCAAGTGGGGAGGATGGCAAGTTGAACAAAAGGGTCTATTGTTGTGTGTCCATCCGTAAGATGCTTTGACGGGAATAGTTTTAAGGAATATTGACAGGTTAAGTGAGCGAGTAAAACTTGGTAAATGGAATATAATGTGGGAAAATATAGGTTAATGCAAACTTGGTTGGAAGAAAAGTGAGATAAATATTAAGTGAAAAAGGATTGCAGGAAGTTGAAAAGGCTTTGGAATTGTTGTATAAATCACAAAGTTAGCATGATGTTCAAATGGTAAAATGGAGGGCAAATGGAATATTGGCCTTATCTCAAAGGAAATGGTGTATAAAATTAAGGAAGTCATGCTAAAACTGGACCAGGCACCAGTCAGATAACAGCGGGAATACTGTGAACGGTTCTGGTGCCCTTTTCTAAGGAATGATACACTCAGGTTCACAAGATCAATTCCTGGTATGGAGGGATTATCTTAAGAAGAGAGGTTGAGTCTGTTGTGTCTATATTTGTTGAAGTTAGAAGAATGACATCTACTTTACTGAAATATGATTCTTGGGGCCTTGACAGGGTAAGTGTGGAAAGGCTGTTTCCACCTTTTGGGAAAGATTAGGACCAGAAAGAATAGCCTTAAAGTAAGGGGTCACCCAGTTAAGACAGCGATTGAATAAAAACTTTCTCATAGCAGTCCAACTCTGAAAATCTTTACCACAGAGGGCTGCAGAAGTTGTCTCCAGTATACGCAAGGCTGAGATAGACAGATTTTTAGTCAGTAAGAGGGTCAACGATTATGCAGATAATGTATGAGTGTAGTGTTGAAAATGATCAGATCAGCCATGATCCTATTAAATGATCAAGCAGACTTAATGGGCCAAATGGCTATTTCTGCTCCTAATCTTATGGTCTTAAGGCAGCCACCTATCAATATTACTTTGTAAAATGACTTAAAGAACACTTCCCCAAATTTTGATAGGGCCTGTACAAATTTAACCACTTCTATTCTGGACATTTCACTGTGTCTCGGATTTTTCCTCATCTGAGCATCATTTTAAGCCAGCATTCTCCTTTCCTCTTCCCTTTCTTTCTCCTTTGTTGAATTTCTATCTCCAGTCTCAAATCCTTTTTCTCAGATCTTTTGATCTCCACCTCATGCTCTTTGATTTCCTATCCCAAGCTGGCTCAATTGTTTTTCCAATTCCAACTGCTTCAACATAGTTGAATGTTCACTTACTCAAATGACTCCTCATTTGCTGCATGTAGTCTTGCTTGCGATTCCACAAATTCCATATGTTTGCTAATATTTTAATCATCTCTACTTTCTTGGCTGTTGCAAGGGGCTCTGTCTTTATAGATTTGTCAAATCTATAAACTTGGTTTTTATTAAGTCTTAAAATTCTTCAGGGAAACATTATCATCAACAGGAAGATTTTAGCTGCTACCAATGCTTATTTTATTGTATGAGAAACTTGTTATCTGTTTTACCCTTTACCAATTTAGTCTTGTTCTTCATTCAATCTAGGACCAAAGATCCTGGATTCCCAGGCCCTCAAGTCTGGGAAATGACTCAATTGGAAAAAATGCATTGATAATTGAGCCCAACTATTACTCAAGCCATCAAAAACCATTCAATTAAGCCAATAAAATTATTAATTTGCCTAACTGACTTCTATTCAGGACAAAGTAATTGATACCAGGTTTGTCATTAACAGGAAAATAACTCTATTCATTGGAAAAGAAAAAACTTATTCTTTAACAAATGACCAACAACAATGCACTATTCATTAGTACTAAGCAACTGAAGCTACAAACATCTAAAATTCCAAACATAAACATTCATTTATGAAAAAGACAAATAGTTTGACATAAATACTGAGTTTTTTAAAAAAATGACTGAGGAAAAAAGTTCAAGAGTCCAGACAAGAATGGGATAAGATGTTTCTCAGTTTTATTATGTAATTAAAAGGAATCAATGTTCTTTGTGGAATGATGGTCAATTTTCAACTCAGCTATGGTTCTGGTGGACCTAGGTTTTCTCCCTGGTATTACAACTTTCTTTTCAGAGTCTTAGTTTTGTCATTTTCACTTGAAGAAAGAGATGGAAAGAAATGATCCTACTTTGCAGGCTCCTGGATGTCTCCAAGTGTACTGCATTTGTGGGTGAAGCTAAAGCTGAACCCTTACAAAGACTGTCGTTAGACATTTTGCTTTACTCAGACTTGTGTGCTGTTTTATAAAGTATCTACTTCACACTCCTATAAATAACATGATACTGTGTAGCTAAAGTGTACATCATAATCTCATTGACCTTTAAAATTATACAGCTAAACATATCAAAAGTTTTTTAATGATCTAACTTCCATTTCTCAGTTCATAGTTCAGAGAGAAAGCATGTTGTGAAAAGAATACTTGAAGGCTGCAGATTAACATAGATATATGGAGTGAGTGTGCAAGATGTGCAGGTGCATCATGTGGGGAAACTATATGAAGTTATTCAAGCTGACATGCAAACTTTAAAAAAAGCAAAGTATTAATGAAGTGGATAATAGAAGAAGGCTAAGAGAATGTTAACCCTTATTTCAAGTGGAATTGGACATAAAAGTAAGGAGGTTATGCTTGAGTTATATTGAGCATCAGTGAAACTACATCTCAAATGGTGTGTAATTTTGTTGTTGTTTTTCAGTTTGGGTTTTTTTCTATTGTAAATGAGTCCAGATTGAGGGAATGTCTAGTCATCTTAACCTAGACAAAATATTCCCAGTATGGATTCCCCTTATTATTGAATTGCTAAGTAAAAGCAATGACGTCTCAAAATTAGAAGTGGCTTTGGGTCATAATATTCCTTAGCTATGTCAATAAATTCTAGAAAGGTTTTAGAAGCTGGTGCCTCAAGGAAAGTTAGTCTCCTAATGACAGAAAAATCTGCAGCTCCACAAGCTTTCAGGAGAATTTATTTTTTGGTCTGTCCACAATGTCTTTTGCCTGGGGAAAAAAAAATACATTCTTTCCACAAACTGGGACCATTCCTCAACAGTAGGTCAAATATATCACACTTCCCAAATAAAGGTATGATGTAAGAAATACTTACCCCAACCTAAAGATGCTTATTTGCAAGCAAGTTTCTTCAAGATCACCCTTCATTTTTGTTGCCATTGAATTAACTCCCTAGAGGCTGGTATCACATCACCAAGTCACCCTTTATTTACACATGAACAATCCTTATCTTGATACAGAGTCAGGCACCAGAGTGTCAGAATCTCTGACCTCAATCTTTTTACTGTCAGCCAGGGCTCCCTAATTAGATGAGATTAATAGCCCCAAACAGGGAGTGCATATTCGATGATGTTCAGCTATCTGACCTCATTCTTAGCCCTTTCATGAACAGGAATTTACTCGTCCAGCCCACTTACTATTTTGAAACCTTTGATCAAATCTCCTCACATCCTCCTTCTCTCCAAATTGATGCCCAATTGCATCATACAGTCAAAGAGTCATAAAGTCCTACAGCACAGAAACAGGCCTTTCAGCCCAAACTGGTCCAAAATGTCCAAGCACGCTAACCCCATTTTCCCTGAACTTGTCTCCTATCCTTTTAAAACCTTCCTATCCATGTATTTATCCAAATACCGATTATGTGTTAATATTTGTGCCTTAACAACTTCTGCTGGCAGCTCATTCCATTTGCGTACCACCCACTGTGTAAGAAAGTTGCCCCTCAGGTTCCCTTTTTTCCTTCCCCTCCACTCTTAAAGTGATGCCCTCTAGTCCTCTATTTCCCTGACCCTGGAAAAAAGATGGAGTGCATTCACCTTAACAACGCCTCTCATGATCTTATACATTCTCTAAGATCCCCCTTCAGTCTCCTATGCACTAAAGAGAAAAGTCCTAGCTTATCCAACCTCTCCCTATAACTCAGTTCGTTGAGTTCTGGCAACATCCATGTAAATTCTTTCTGCACCCAGTTCAATAAGTCTTCCTATAACCAAGTGACCAAAACTGAACACAATACTCCAGGTGCAGCCTCACCAACATCCTGCACAACTACATCATAATTTCTCAACTTCTACACTCTGATTGATGAAGGTCAGTGTGTCAAAAGTCGCCTTCACTGCCCAGTCTACTTTCAGAGAACCGTGCACCTCTACTCCAAAATCCCTCTGTTCCACTACACTCTTTATGGCCCTACCATTCACCATGAAACTCTACCTTGTTTTGACTTTCCAAAAGGCAAGATGTCACATTTTATCTATATTAAACTCCATTTGCTATTTCTTGGCCCACTTCCCCAGCTAATCGAGGTCCTGCTGCAATTTCTGATAACCTTCCTCACTGTCCATGATACCACCTATCTGCAAACTTATTAATCGTACCTTGTACATTCTCATCCAAATCATTGATTAAGATAACAAACAGAAAGGGGCTCAGCATTGACCCCTGAGGCACTCCACTAGTCACAGGCCTTCAATCCAACAAGCATCCTTCGACTATTACACTGCTTCCTAATATCAAGCTAATTGTGCATCCAATTTACCAGCTCCACTTGAATTCCATGCGATCTAACCTTCCAGAACATCTACCATATGGAACCTTAAAGAAGGCCTTACTGAAATCCATATAGACGACATCTACTGCCCTGCCCTCATCAACCTTCTTGGTCTCTTCTTCAAAGACTTGTAACAAATTTGAGGCATATTTCCCATGGGCAATGCCCTGGTGACTATTCCTAATCAAACCCATTCTTTGCCCTCAGAAATTTCTCAAGTAACTTACCCCCCCCCCCCCCCCCACTACCCTCCAGTCTTCTGGGACCTCATGTCTCCCAGACTCCCTACATATTTGTTCCTCTAATTAATGTTGACTAGTTGGGGGCCTATAGTACAACCCTAATACGTCACCATCTCAATCTATCCAAAGCCGTCCAACTCCAAATGCTATTGAGGCCAGCCTTAGATTACTTGGAGAACAATTGCAGAGAAAAGCATGCTGTGTTCTGCATATTATGAATTTCTGGATATCATGAGCAAAGGTTGTTATGTGCCCATGCAGAGAAATAGCTGAAGTTGCTCGTCACCACACATTCATTGACAGCTCTGTGCCATAGCATTGACAACAGCAGAAGCAGTTTCAGGTGGTGTCTCTGAAAACATGAGAACAAGTCATACAAAAGATACTTTTGATGCAATCAATCAGTTTATGGCTGATATAAATAGTAACTTTCTTTTGCTCAACTGTAAGCTGCATTGGGTACTTAGCCAACAACCATCCCTTCTGATATAGATGGGATCATACTACATGTAAGGAAGAGATACAAGGCTTAAACTGATACCAGGCACCATCTGCATTCAAACACAGCATGCACAGACAATGAATACAATTAATATATATTTGATATATTTTGCAGTCGGTTACTCATTGAGGAAAATTAAAGTATCATTTGTCTGAAAAAAAGCTGTTACAAGTTTAGGGTCTGGTCTTCTGCTGGTGCCAGTCATGTCTAAGTGCTGAGAACATCTTAAACTTAGTGCCATGCCCATTTTATTTTATATTAAACTATATACAGCAGCATTACCTCAAGGGCAGAAAGATATAATTGCTTTGTGATCAGAACCCCATATCATGGCGTAGGTTTTACTAGCTGCCTGTTATAAACAGATTGACCGCAACCATCTGAGTTTTTCCACTGATTTAATAGCTTTCTCCTTCCTCCTTAATCTGGCTCCAGGAGACAGAAGATCCACATCTCCGTCAATGCCACATGCAGATAACTGTCAATCAACCCCAATGACAGGTCTTTGACCAACAACATGAACTCTGATCCTCTCTTCACAGATGTGACTGGACCTGCTGAGTAACTTTGGCAATTTGTTTATACTTGAGATTTGCAGCATCTGAAATATCTGGATATTATGTTTCACTGAATCATTAGAATGTATTCTTTGCAGCTCCTTCAATTCAGTTCTAGTGATAAGAATTGCACCCAAGAGCAGATGTGAACTCTCATTGAACAAGTTCTTTTTTTTTCTTTCTGTGGTTTGATGCCTATGTCAAAAACTTTGGGATCAACATAAACTGATCAAGAAGAAAGCACAGTCCAGAGCTGACTCCATGCTTAACCTCTTTTGAACTCTACTCATAGAGATGTGCAGCATGGAAACAGATCCTTCAGTCCAACTTGTCCATGCCAACCAGATATCCTAAATTTTAATCTAGTCCCATTTGTCAGCATTTGGCCCAAATCCCTCTAAACCCTTCCTATTCATATGCCCATCCAAATGACTTTTAAATGTTGTAATTACACCAGTCTCCACTATTTCCTCTGGCAGCTCATTCCACACATGCACCAGCCTTTGCTTGAAATAACTGCCCCTTAGATCCCTTTTAAATCTTTCCCCTTAAACCGATGACGACTAGTTTTGGGCTACCCCACCGAGGACAAGACCTTTTCTATTCACCATTTCATGCTTCTTATTTTATAAGCTCCTTATCTTTTAAACCTCTATAAGGTCACCACTCACCATCCAACACTTGAGGGAAAATAGCTCTGGCCTATTAGCCTCTCTCTCAAACCCATTCAAACCTGCATAACTACTTTGTCAAAATCCTTGTGAATTTTTCTGAATCTTTTCAAGGTTTGCAACATCCATCCTTTGGCAGAGACCAGAATTGCACATAGTATTCAAAGAGTGGGGCAGCAGTGGTTAGCACTGCTGCCTCACAGCGCCAGAGACCCAGGTTCAATTCCCACCTCCGGCAACTATCTGTGTGGAGTTTGTACATTCTCCTCATGTCTGCGTGGTTTCCTCCGGGTGCTCCGGTTTCCTCGCACTGTCCAAAAATGTGTAGGTTGGGCAATTGGCCATGCTAAATTGCCTGAAGTGTTAGGTTCAGGGGTAAATGTAGGGGAATGGGTCTGGGTGGGTTGCTCTTCAGAGGGTCGGTGTGGACTTGTTGGGCCGAAGGGCCTGTTTCCACATTGTAAGTAATCTAATCTAATTTAACAAATGTCCTGTCCAGCTGTAGCATGACCTCCCACCTCCTATGCTCAATGCACTAACCAATAAAAACAAGCATACCAAACACCACCTTCACTATCCTGTCTACCTGTGACTCTATTTTCAAGAACCTGCACTTTGTTCAGCAACACTCCTCTGAACCTTATCATTAAGTGAATAATCCTGCTCTGATTTGCCTTTGCAAAATGCAGCACTTCACATTTATCTAAATTTAAACTCCATCTGTCACTCCTCAGACCACACACCCTTTTAATCAAGGAGTGGTCTGAAGTAACCTTCCTGATTTTCCATCATGCCACAAATTTCGGTGTAATCTGCAAACTTAGTAACTATCTCAGTTGCATGTTACACCTAAATATTGTTATAGATCATAATCTAAAATATACCAAGCTCTGATTATACCGATAGGTCATTAAGACCTATGCTTTTCTTCAGTTATCTTGTTATGTCACTCTGGTCTCTCTGTCAATCCTTTCTAACACTGCTTTCTCTGTGCTATTTAAGCCTATTGGGTGCAACTTCATGATATTCTTGCAAGGTTGCTCCAGGATGCTGAATGCTTTACATAAAAGTGTCATGGTTTTGATTACTTAAGCTGACTGGTAATTCCCTGCTATTAGGCCTGTGAGGAGATATTAGTTTCAGGACTTTTGCACTACATTAAGCTTTCAAACATGGGGCCAAGTTCAGGTTCCACCCCAAATGCTCAACAGCAGACACCTGACATGGATTTTGACTGCTTACAATAATTTGGCAACCAAATAGAGTGGTAGGGAAACTTTCAAGTACCAATTGGAGAAGCTGTAGCTGCTTCTCAGAGCTGAAAGAGCGGGAGCATGCTTCCATCTTGAGAAGCTCTTGTCACTTTTGCAAAATTGAAATAAAATTGGAAATGCTTCAAAGGTTAGTCCATTGTGTCTCTGTCTCCTGTTAAACCCTGTGCTCGAATTTACCTTTTGTACCAAAGGGTGTTTATGGGGACTAATACCTGTATTAGGAACAGCATCATTAAGTTGGTAAAATTATTCAGTATTGTTTCTTTTCCATTCAGTAATCTTGTAAATTTTGTATTGTTTAGAAACTAAGTGGGTTGACCAGCTGCATCTCTCTCTCATGGAATAGCCACATTACACCTGGTTAAAACAACTAGCAAAGTTAGGGTCTGAGCCACTTTCTTGAAATGTTGAGTTCCATAACAGTAGCCTTTGAAAAAAATGAACACACTTATACTTTAAAACACAATCTTTCAGTCTAACCCAAAGTTCTTTCTACAATTCACAAATATCTGAAACATGAGGATCAATTAAAAGGAACTAAATCGTGTGGTTAAACTGTGAAACTAATTTAGTCACAATCTCACTGCTAAATCTCACCCCCTTTTTGTCATATTTAGATAAATGACTGTGCTCTACTTCCTGAGGTAGTTTCTTCAGAGACTGGTGAACTGCAGTTTAGTGGTGATAATAAAGATGGTCGAGAGAGTGACAAATGCTCGTACTGGTATTTTGTTGGGAATGGTTGAGAAGGTAAAAGGAATGGTTTTTGACAGTTCATTTCATGGGATACAAGTGTTGCTGGTAATGCTAGATTGTGTTACTAATTGAACCTGAACTGAGTGTGTGACTCAGGATTTTGCAGGGTAATGAAGAGTCAACCACATTGTTCTGGATCGGAGTCACATGGGCTAAATCAGGTAAAGATGGCAGATTTTCTTCCTGAAAAGGAAGGCAGATGAGGTTTGACAACCATCAATGGCAGCTTCATGCTATATTTACTTTTAATGCTACAGTAATAGTTGGTAAAGTGGAATTTGAACCCATAGCCCTATTACTCCACCATTCTTCCCCCATCAGTACAGAAGGACAATCTAGTCAGAGTGTAAGAGTGGGCCACAACGTTTTGCAAGGAGTAAAAAAATTAAAACTGCAATGGGATTATTGGCAAGTAGAGTTTTTTCCATGAAAGAGTGAAGATCTTGATGGGAATAAGGTCTTAATTACATGTGCATGCAAACCCTGCATTTACAAACTGGAGCATTGGAGAAGTTGAGCTTTTTTTTTGTAAAACCGATCTCATTAATTTGCTCATTAATTCAAATATTACTTTTTTGCCTCAACTTAAAATTATACTAACAGAATATAATTAAGCATATAAAATGTTCTGGAATACTTCATTTTTAATGTTAATATTCATCAGCTTTCCAGGAGAGCATGCACCCAATTCTGGTAGACATAGATCAGCAATGTTGAAAGCTAAGTTTTTGGCTCTCATACCTTTAGTGCTTGAAGCAATTGAGGGATACAATTAATCTGCATCTGGAGAGGCAGGGATTAATCAAAGATAGTCAGTATGATTTTGTTTAAGGGTCATTTCTGTGCAACTTGATTGAATTTGTTGTGAAGGTGATCAGGTGTGTCAATGAGGGCAATGTTTTTGATGTGGTTTGCTTGGGCTTATTAAGGTGCTACATGGGAAACTGATAACAAAGATGAGAGCCATGGCATCTAAGAAAATTTGGCAAATTCGATTCACAATTAGCTGAGTGGCAGGAACCAGAAGGTAATGGTTGAGGGGAGATTTTCCAACTGGAAACATGCCCTATAGGTCCCACAGGAGTCAGCGTTGGGGCCTTTGCTATTAGTGGTCTATATAAATGATTTTAAACATGAAAGCAGGAAGGTTGAGCACTATGTTAACATATAATACAAAAATTGCTAGGGTGATATGTATTCAGGAAGATACCCTTATGTAGTCTAAGGCTATAGATAGGCTGATCAAATGAGCTGGTCAGTGGCAAATGGATATCAATCCAGATAAACATGGGATGATGCACTTGGACAGGACAAAAAAAGCAATGGAATATGTGATGAATGGTAGGACCTTGGGATGCATTGAGGATCAGAGGGTCTTTGTGCATGTGCCTTAATGCAGTCAACACAGTCATAATCTTAAGATACTGGAAAGCTGAATAAAATGGTTAGGAAGGTACATTACATATTTGCCTTTATTAACTGACCAATTCTGCTTAAAAGCAGGGATGTCATGCTGGAACAGTATAAAGTGTTGATTAGGCCACAGAGTATTGTGTGCATTTCTGGAATCCATATTACAAGAAGAATGTGATAGCACTAGAGAGGTGCACAGCATATTTACCAGAATGTTGTCTGGGTTGAGTTTTAGCTGTGATGGAAAATTGGGTTGACTGAGGGTGTTACAGCAGCAAGTATGGTGGTGTGTGGGGAGAGGTGGAACACATGACTGAAACATAAAATTATAAGGAGCATAAATATGGTAAACAGAAACACTTCTCCCTTGACGGAGAGATCAATGACCGTTGTGGAGGGTAAGTGAGAGAAGGTTCAGAGAAGATGTAGAAAAAAAAACAAAGTTGATGGAAATCTGGATTTACTACCTATAGGGGTGGTAGAGACAAACAACCATAATATTTAATAAGTCTTTAGGTGTGCACTTACAATGCCAAGGTATATAAGGCTAGGGCCAATTGATGGAAAATGGGATCAAAATATTTCGGTAGTTGTTTTTGACTGGAGTGGGCATGATGGGTTGAATAGCCTTTTGTGCTGTAGATCTGACTATGATCCAAATGCAAGCAAACTGAAGTTGCTTGCAATTAGCACTTAAGTAACAATGACAATGAATCAAAGACATGAATCTTGATGAACTGGACTAGTGGGCTAAGGAATGATAGATGGAGTTTAATTTAGAGAGATGCAAAGTGTTGCATTTTGGCAAAGCAAACCAGCATAGGACTGACTTAGTCAATGGTTATGCCCCCTGGGAGTGTTATAGATCTACGGGTACAGGTTCATAGCTCCTCAAATGGAGTCACAGACAGACAGAGTGGCGAAGAAGGCTTTCGGCTTGCCAGTTTTCATTGGTCAGAGTCTTGAGTATAAAATAGCACATCTTGTTGCAGCTTTACAAGATGGTGAGACCATTTATGGAGTACTGCATGCAGTTCTGGTCACTCTACTAGAGAAACGATATTATTAAACTGGAAAAGATTTACTAGGATGTTACTGGGACTGGAAGGTTTGTGCTATAAGGTTTGATAGGCTGGAGCCCTTTCTCCTGGAGCATAGGAGACTGAGGGGTGACCTTCTAGAGGTGTATAAAATCATGAGGGGCATAGATAAGATAGATAGCAGACAGTTTTTCCTCCATGGTAGGGGAATCTAAAATTAGAGGACATGAGTCTTAGGTGAGAGGGGAAGAGATACAAAAGAGTCCAGAGGGATATTGTTTCCAAACAGCAGGTGGTGTGTGTCTGAAATAGACTGCCAGAGGTACTGGTGGAAGAGAGTACAATTCCAACATTGTAAGAAACACTTAGACAGGTTCACAGATGGGATAGGTATGGAGGGATGTGGACCAAACACAGGCAAATGGAACCAGTTTAAACAGTGAAAACTGGCCAGCATGGGTAAGTTGGGCTGAAGGACCTGTAGATTTTGCTGCATATCTCTGATTTGTTAAACAAGTCCAGCAGAGAAGACAACAGCTACGTGAACAACATCAAATAGGCACCTTGAGGAACTGATCAGTATGATGCTAGTAGACTGTATAGGACCATTACTAAAAATGATAGCAGGATACCAGTAGATCCTTAGTTGGTCCATTCACTTTAATGTATAGTCATGAGATAACATATACACAAACACATCAAGGAAAGGTTTTTAGGACAAAGTTGAATCTTCACTGTCGTATTGTGTCCCTGTTTCAGACTCCCAGTAGCACTGCACAGGGATATTTAAAAACATCACGGGCAAACATGGGCTGATAAACACAAGCATATTGAAAACAGTAGATGCAAAATAGGAAATTGTGCTCGTATTGTTACCTGTATGAGAGAAGCTCTGAAAAGAAGATTCAGTGGTCCATACAAAGTAATTGAAAAAAACCAATAAAACTATGCCTTGAAACAGTAGTGTAATAGTGATGTCAGTGAACATTAGTAATGCAAAACCACAAGCTGGGGACAAGGGTTCAAGTCCCAGCCTGGCAGATAGTGTGGGAACACTACCACCTCCCAAGTTACTTATCATACCTGACTTGGAAGTATGTTTCCTGATGAAGGGCTTATGCCTGAAATGTCAACTCTCTTGCTCCTTTGATGTGCCTGACCGGCTGTGCTTTTCCAGCACCACATTCCTCTACTCTGATCTCCAGCATCTGCAGTCCTCACCTTTTTCCTTGGAAATATATTGCTGTTTCTTGTCGTTGATTCAATCCTGGAATTCTCTCCCTAAGGGCATTGTGGGTCTATGTATAGAGTATGAAGTGCAGCAGTTCAAGGAGTCAGCTTATCAAAAGGAGCTAAGGATGGGCAATAAATGTTGGCCAATCAGGAATGCAAATGTCCCATGAGTGAATAAAAAATTGAATTTGATAAAAGTTTGAATAACAATCTAGCCTAATGTTGATTATCTTGTTAAAAAATAACATCTAATTCACAATGTCCTTTGTGAAGGAAACTGGTCCTCTTTAGCTGGTCTGGCCAATGTATGACTTCAGGCAAACAATGATTGCTTCTTAACTGCCCCCTGAAGTGATGGAGCAAGCCATTCAGTTCCACAACAATTAGAGATGGGAGATTATTGTTGGCTTTACCAATGATGTCCACATCCCATAAATACACACCACCTCTTCTTTAATAGGTTGCAGAGCCAGTAATTCTAAAACATTTAGTATAACTTCATTATGCATTTCATCTCTGTATTAATAAAAGCTGTGTTTCCTTGTCCATTTTCAGTAGTCTCATTTTGTCTACCACCTATAAGGATTTGTGCAGTTACATTTCAGACCTGTTCCTAAATTCCCCACCCCCTTTTATATTGTAATATCAGTATTATAATAATGCTTAGCCTTGCTCCTGTTTTTGTGCTTCTGTTTACAATTCTGATTTTTCAGATCACCTCCTTACTTTGAAATTATCCTGTTATCAAGTCCAGCAGACTAAGAAATATCTGAAGGAGCAATTTCCCTAACACCTACTCTAACTCGTCTAAAAACAAATAACTCCATTCATTTTCATTCTGTCAATTTTGTATTCACTTTCTCTTCTTTCTCAGACTCTAGCTTTCCTAACAAATATATTCACTTTCAACACCTTTGGCAGTCCTATCCATAATATCAATGATATTTTCAACAAATCTTTCTGTCATTATAATCAAGAATGCAACTGAGTTTGTAAAATAGTGTGTTTTCAATGAATCCATGCTGATTTCTTAGCCCATACTTTTCTAAATCTGAACTTTTTTTGTGCTGGATTATAGTTTGTAAGGAATGAGTTGAGTTTTCGGATTGTGATTTGAGGGTTTACAAAGGTTGTAACTGATATTCTTTTTGACTCTAGAGTTGGGAAGCTGGTTAGTTGCAGGTTAGTTAATGGAGCCAAAGGAAATTGGTCCTAGGCCTCATGAGTTAGTCATAGTTGAAAAGATCATACAATGATGAGGTTGTGAGTTGAGGAGGTTGTTTGCAGTGCTGTGATGGGAACCTTATATCAGTGTAAGTGGTTGGAGAGTATTTTAGAGAGACAGAATTTGCATGCATTTTAAAAACAAGGACTAATTAGGTATAACCATCATGGATTTGTGTGTGGGAAATCACTTCTTACTAACTTAATTGAATTTTTTTTTAAAGAGATGACAAAAAACTGAAGACAGAACGCTAGACATTCTCCATATGGACATCAGAAAAGCATTCAAGGTTCTGTATGATAGACTAGTTAGTAAGATTCCATCATATGAGATCCAGGGGCACATGGCCAATTGGATACATATAGCACAGACCCTTTGATCCAACTCATTCATGCTAACCAGATATCCAGTCTGACATGGTCTCATTTGCCAGCATTTGGCCCATATCCCTCTTAAACTCTTCCTATTCATATATCCATTCAGATGTCTTTTAAATGTTGTAATTGTACCCACCTCTGGCAGCTTGTTCCATTAGTCAGAAAGTGGTGGTGGAGAGTTGCTTTTCAGAAAGGAGACCTGTCGCCAATGGTGTGCCACAAGGATCGATGCTGAGTCTGTTACACTTTGTCACTTATATAAGTGAACATAGAAGATATGGTTAGTAAGTTTGCAGATGACACCAAAATTGGAGATGTAGTGGACAGTGAAGGAGATTGTTTGAGTGCAATGGGACCTTGATTAGATGGTAATGGTTGGAGGAGCGACAGTCTAATTTAAATAAATGCAAAGTGTTGCATTTTGAGTCAAACCTGGGCAGGAACTTAATGGTAACTACCTGAAGAGTGTTACAGACTAGAGACCTTGGTGCTAGTGCATATTTCCCCTGAAAGTTGTCTTGCAGGTAGTCAGGGTGATGAAGATGGCACACTTGCCTTTATTGGTCATAACATTGAGTGTGGGAGTTGAGATGTCATGGTACAGCTGTATAGGACACTGAGGCCACTTTTGGAATAGTGCATAAAATTCTGTTCACCCTCATATTGAAAAGATCTTCTTAAATTTAAGAGGGTGCAGAAAACACTTCAAGGATGTTGCCTGGGCTAGAGGGTTTGAGTTCTAGGGAGAGTTGAATAACCTGGGGCTTTTCCTTGGTGTGTTGGAGACTGAGGAGTGAACTTGCAGAGGTTTATAAAATAATGAGACATAAGTAGGGTGGATAGCCAAGGTATTTTTATCCAGTCTGGAGGAATTCCAAAACTAGAGGACATAAGTTGAAGGTGATAGGGGAATGATTTTTAAAAAGGATCTGAGGGGTAAATTTTCAGAGGGTGGTGCATGAATGGAACGAGCTGCCACAGGAAGTGCTGGAGGTAGGTACAATTACAACACTTAAAAGGCACCTAGATGGGAATATGAATAGAAAGGGTTTAGAAAGATAAAGGCCAAATGCTGGCAAATGAGACTAAGTCAGACTGGGATGTCTGGTTGGAGCAGATGAGTTGGACTGATGGGTCTGTGCTAAATGACTCTAAAACAGGTGACTGGAATTCTGTAATATAGCTGTACAAAGTATCAGTGTGATCTTACCCAGCAGTATAACCCCGTGATCCTTTTTCAAATTATACAATTTTATTAAAATATGTTTGTTCTTAAAGTGGAGCAGAAGGGATTGACTCTTCAGACTGGCAAACATTTCTGAAATCATGAGCTTAACTTCTCAACTATGCCTTTTAAAAGTCAGAATATATATTATTTTGGTTAGAAATTTTCTCATTGCCTGCTAGCAATGATGTTTCCTTGGGATTCAGTTACATTGTGCACATTTCAACTATAAAGTAAATCCAGCAGTTCATTTGAAAAATAAGAGAGTGGGAGTGTGGAAAGACAAAATAAATGCATGAGGTTTTCAAAGGAACAATTGATTCAAGGTTCAAATAGTAACATGATGGAGTTTCTTAACTTCTAATGAGATGAGTGCTGGCCTAACAACAAAATGAGCTTGCCAAGTTGGAATGGCCACTGGTGTTGGTCCAAAAAATGACAAAAAATGATTTGTGTTAAGATGCTCAGCAAAATAAAGATTATTCCCAACCCCAGTTTCTGGATCTGGAATTGTTGATCGAGTAAATCCAATGACACATGGTATGGCCAATGATTGCATAGTTCTGTGGTCAAAGACATAAATGAACTGAAGCTAGAACCTCTCAGAATTTCATCTAAGAAGTCACTATTTTAAAGTAACTGGAAGATGGACAGTGGCAATTCTACATTACAAAGGGAAATAATTGTAGAACATCATTGGGCCAGCAGCGTCATTAGGGTGATCACAGTGGGTTGTATTTATGCATAAGAGTGTGAGACAACAAAATTGACCATCAATAATTTTGGCTGAATTATGTCACAAATCAGTCAAAAGTATGCTTCCAGTTAGAACCAGTGACTTACAAATTAATTATTCTCCAGCAAATCTTTAAAGCTTTCATAGAGTAGAATCCCTACACTGAAAATAGGCCATTTGACCCAACCAGTCCTCACCAACCCCCTGAAGAGAATCCCAACCAGATCCATTCTCCTAACTAGTGCACCTAGCCTATACATCCCTAAACATTATGGGCAATTTACCATGACCAAGTCACTTAAATTGCACATAGTTGGACTGTGGGAGGAAACCCACATAGACATGGGGAGAATGTGCAAACTCCACACATAATCACCTGAGGCTAGAATCAAACCTGGGTCCCTGGTGCTGTGAGGCAGCAGTGTTAATCACTGTGCTGCTATACTAAGATTTAGAGACAACATTGCATAGAGTTGACAGCTGACCAACATGTTATAGGAAGGTGGAGTTGGCAAAAGATCAAGGATGGCAATCCAGCAGCATCCTGGTAAATCTCTTCTGCATCCCCTCTAAAGCATCAACATCCTTCCTATAATGAGGCAACAAGAACTGGACACAATATGCCAAGCGTGGTCTAACCAGGGTTTTACAGACTTGTAGCAAGTCCTTGGGGCTCTTCAACTCAATCCCCCTATTAGCGAAAGCCAAAACACCGTGTGTCTTAAGAACTCTATCAACTTGGGTGGCAACTTTGAGGGATTTATGTATGCAGACCAAGATCCTGCTGTTCCTCCATACTGCCAAGAATTCTGTCTTTAACCCTGTATTCAGCCTTGAAACTTAACCTTCCAAAATAATCATTTCACATTTATCCAAGTTGTACTCCACCTGCCACTTCTCAGCCCAGCTCTGCATCCTATCAATGTATTGTTGTAGCCTGCAGCACCCTTCAATACTGTCTACAATACCACCAACCTATGTGTCATCACCAAACTTACTAATCCACCCTTCCACTTCATGTTACAATGATGCATAACTTGGCAATGACAGCCTTGAGTGATGGGGTTGCTGAACTTGGCAGGACCTTCCAAATTAGTAATGAGCAGAATGAGTTTTGGGCTAGTGGATGAAATACCAATGAATCTGTTTGAACATAGAACATAGAACAGTATAGGCCTTTTGGCCCATGATATTAATCTTAATCTAAGATTAACAGAACATACACACCCCTCTCTCTGATTATTCTCTATTCCTCACTGTACATGTAGAATGCTTTTGGGTTTTCCCTAATCCTTCCCACCAAGTCTCTTTTTGTGCCCCCTTCTAGCTCTCCTCAGTCCATTTTTCAGTTCTTTCCAAGATATCTCGTAATCCCCTAAAGCACTGCTAGATCCTTGCTTCCTCAATTTTAAGTCTCCTTCTTCCTTTTGATGAGAAGCTCCTCTGCTCTTGTCATGCAAGGTTCCTTCACCTTACCATTCCTTACCTGTCTCAGTGGGACAAGGTGATCCAACATTCGCAACAAGTGCTCCTTAAACAGCCTCCACATTTCTGTTGTGCTTTTCCTGTCAAACAATTGTTCCCAATTTATACACCCCAGCTCCTGTCTAATAGCAGTATAACTCTCCTTTCCCAATTAAATAGCTTCCCATACTGTCTGCTCCTAGCCCTCTCCATGGCTATGGTAAAGGTGAGGCAGTTGTGGTCACTGTCACCGAAATGCTCTCCCACCAAGAGATTTGACATCTGGCCTGGCTCATTGTTTAGCACCAAATCCAAAATGGCCTCCCCCAGTCAGCCTACCTACACAGTCAGCAATCCCTCCTGGACACACCTGACAAAATTGGCTCCATCCAGACCATCTGCACTAAGGAGGTTCCAATCAACATTGGAGAAGTTGAAGTCACTCATAACAACAACAACTGTTACATCTGCACCTTTCCAAAATCTGCTGTCCAATCTGTTCTTCCATCTCTCTGTTGCTATTGGGGTGTCTAAGAAAACACTTATGCTGTGCTACTTAAAACAAGTTTGCTTTGTACTCCATTGTTTTGATCTTTAAGAATTTTGTTGCAGAATAGAAAGGATCGTTCTCCACCAATACAGCCACCTCCAGCTTGATGCCACTGCCAAATTAATCTTAATTGATCTGCATTCCATTCTCTCAGCAATACCATGATCCATTCGTCAATCAGCCCAGAGCATCAGTACTTTCACACAGCACCTTTCCATGTAAGATTCTATAAGATGCAAGATCTGGTGTTACAAGTTCCCATAATCAGATGGTTTGCATCCTAGGATCTTAAAAGAAGTTAGTACAGGGAAATTAGAGGCATTATTTATAATCTTCCAAGACTTCTTAGACTCAGGAAGGGTCCCAGTGGATTGGAAAATAGCTAATGTGATAACTTTTTAATCAACAAAGGAAGAGATTAAAATAGGAAACTACAGGTTAGCCTGATATCTGTCATAAGAAAATTTCATGAATCTAAGTTAAAGCAGGATGCTTAGTAAATCATAATGTGATCAGACAGAATCAACATGGTTTTGTGAAAGGAAAGTCAGGTTTCTAGGAGTATATTATGGACAGGTTGGATAAAGACACCAGTGGATATGGTGTAGTTAGATTTCTAAAAGGCTTTTTATAAGGTGCCACATCAAAGGTTATTGCACAAAACAAGAGCTCACGTTATAAAGACTAACATGTATGTATAAAGGATTAATTAACAGGAAAGAAAGAACAGGAATAAATGTGTCTTTTTCAGGTTGGCAAGCTGCAACTAATAGAGTACCAATGTTGGCAGTAATCTACCAAATGTATCAACAACTTGTAAGAATGGGCTGAATATATGATACCTGATTTTGCCTTATAACACAATAGATAAAAAAATAAGAAGCCAATAGGAGGTACAGAGTCAAAAGTGGATAGGTTAAATGAGGGGCTTAAAAAGTTGTAGTACACCTTGCAATATAGGAAAATGTGAATTTCCACAGTGGTGGAAGGAATAGAAAAGCAACATATTGTTTAAATGGGCTCAAAGACACTGGATCTGGGTATCCCGTTACACCAAGTGCAAAATGTATAGGTACAAAAAGTGAATAGGAAGGCAAATGGCAATTTGGCATGTAGTCGTAATGAAACGAATTTAAAAGTAGGAAAGATTAAGTGCAGATACATAAGACCTTGGCAAGATCAAATCTTCAGTACAGTGTGTAGTTTTGGTCTGCTTATTCACAAAGTAATATACTTTGGCTGGAACTTACATTCTTTGAGAAGTCTTAAGTTCCTTTGAAATTTTTGGAGGATTTCACTAAGAGACCCAGCAAGTTTTTTTGTTGTACCTTACGTTACGGACTAGACTAGACCACTCAAAACATTCTTAAGCAGGAAGCCCAGACAATAACTTTGCAACTTGTTTTGGTAAGTGTACAGTGAAAATTACCGAGAGTATGTCAACTACATTGACTATCAAGTTTTAAAACCGACAAAAATGTATTCACACAATTGCACAATGAAACACAGAACAGAATAAAGAACCCCGACAGAACTCAATCTATCCAAACTAGACCTAGATTAGGTTACCTAGTGTGGATTCCTCGGATGCTGCCTGAACTGCTGTGCTCTTCCAGCACCATTGATCCAGAATCTGGTTTCCAGCATCTGCAGTCATTGTTTTTACTTAGTGTGGAAACAGGCCCTTCGGCCCAACAAGTCCACATCGATGCACCACCCACATTCCCCCTTCACCTAACACTATGGGCAATTTAGCATGGCCAATTCACCTAACCTGCACATTATTGGACTGTGGGAGGAAACCGGAGCACCCGGAGGAAACCCACGCAGACACTGGGAGAATGTGCAAACTCCACACACAGTCGCCTGAGGCAGGAATTGAACCCAGGTCTCTGGCGCTGTAAGGCAGCAGTGCTAACCACTGTGCCACCATCCACTTTGTATGCTGTTTCAAATATACAACAGTTCCAATGAGCAAACCCCTAACCACGGTAAAAATGAAACAAAGGCTTACAGGTTGAAGTTAAAAGGGCAGAAGGAGAGAGAGAGAGCATCTAGCAACCTGTTTCCACACAGCTGAACACCTTAACTAGTTCTGGGCTAAACAGCTCTGCTGGAGAGCTAGCCATGCCCCCTTGACTTATACGGTTACTTCTAAAAACATAACATGGTAACCTTAACTGGGTGTGGAGATTAAACCCCACTGTTGGTATCACTCTGCATTCCAAATGAGCTGTCCAGCAAACTGAGACAACCAACCTTTGGGTATAGGGCTTCTCAAAAGAAGACTGAGAACCTAAGAACTAGGAGCAGAAGTATGCACTTCAATCCCTCAAGCCTGCTCCATCATTTCATATAATCTTAGTTGCTCTCATCTTAGCTTCAATTCCACTTTCCTGCCTGCTCTCTATAACCCTTCAAACCACCACTAATTTAAAAAATGATCTATGTTCTTCTTAAATTTACTGAATATCCCAGCATCCACTGCACTCTTGGGTACTGAATTCCACAGATTCATGACACTTATTTTCTCCATCTGTTTTAAATCTGCTAAATATGGCCATCTTCAATCAATGACTACTTGTTCTGGATTGCCCCACATGAGGAAACACCCTTTTTGTGTCTACCTTATCAATATCCTTTTAGCAACTTAAATCTCAATTAGATCATCTCTCATTTTTCCAGAGTACGTGCTTAATCTGCTGTCCCTTGAAAGACCAACTCTTCATCCTATGAATCAACCTCCATGAACCCCTCTGGACTGCCTCCAATACAATTACAGCCCCCCTCAAGAAAGGGGACCAAAATTCCATCTTGATAATGCTTTGTACAGTTGTAGCAACATCTCCCCACGTTCCGACTCTACTCCTTTAGCAATAAATGCTAACATTTACTCCCTTTATTACTTACCGGACATGCATATGCATTTTATGCAATCCATGCATGAGGAGTCCCAAACCCCTTTACACTGAAGTGCACTGAAATTTCTCTCCATTTAGACAATAAATTACCTCTGACCTAAATGGTTAAACTCACACCTATCCCCATTGAACTTCATCTACTACATTTTGGCTCAATCACCTAACTTATCTGATCTATCTGTATTTTTTTTCTTTGTAACCTACTTTCCCACTTTAGTGTCAATTGCAAATTTAGCTATAGTACTTTCCATCCCTGCATCCACATCATTAATATAATTTGTAAATAGTTCGGACCCTATGGTATCCAGCTAGTTATATCATGCCAATCAGAAAAAGAACCCCTCTCTGAGGATGAAAGATCAGTCCTCGGCAGAAGCCTCACCTTCATTCCCCTATGCTCTCGAGTTCAACATGTGGCAAGACATCAAACAATTCTTCCGCCGCTTTCGCCTCCGCGCCTACTTCTTCAACCAGGATTCTCGCCCACCCTCTGACGACCCCTTTCCCCGCCTCCAACACACCCCATCCACCTGGACACCCCATGCTGGCCTCTTACCTGCCCTCAATCACTTCATAGCCAACTGCCGCCGCAAGATTAACCGCCTCAACCTCTCCACTCCTCTCACCCACTCCAACCTCTCACCCTCGGAACGTGCAGCCCTCCACTCCCTCCGTTCCAACCCCAACTTCACTATCAAACCGGCAGACAAGGTAATAGTTTGGCGCACTGAGGCTGAGGCTAAACGCCAGCTCGCGGACACCTCCTCCTACTGCCCCCTTGACCATGACCCCACCTCCCACCACCAAACCATCATCTCCTAGACCATCCATAACATCATCACCCCAGGGGATCTCCCATCCACTGCCTCCAACCTCATAGTCCCACAACCCGGCACTGCCCGTTTCTACCTCATGCCCAAAATCCACAAACCTGACTGCCCCGGCCGACCCATTGTCTCAGCCTGCTCCTACCCCACCTCAAACTCATCTCTGCATACCTCGACATGGCCCTGTCCCCCTTAGTCCAAGAACTCCCCACCTATGTTCAGGACACCACCCACGCACTCCACCTCCTCCATGATTTTCGTTTCCCCGGTCCCCAACGCATTATCTTCACCATGGACATCCAGTCCCTGTACACCTCCATCCCCCATCACGAAGGACTCAAAGCCCTCCGCTTCTTCCTTTCCCGCCATACCAACCAGTACCGTTCCACTGACACCCTCCTTCGACTGACTGAACTGGTCCACACTCTGAACAACTTCTCTTTCCAATCCTCCCACTTCCTCCAAACCAAAGAACTAGCCATGGGCCCCAGCTATGCCTGCCTCTTCATAGGATATGTGGAACAGTCCATCTTCCGCAGCTACACTGGCACCACCCCCCACCTTTTCCTCCGTGACATTGATGATTGACTGTATCGGTGCTATCTCATGCTCCCATGAGGAGGTTGAACAGTTCATCCACTTTACCAACACCTTCCAGCCCGACCTCAAATTTACCTGGACCATCTCAGACTCCTCCCTCCCCTTTCTAGACCTCTCCATTTCTATCTCGGGCAACCGAATCAACACAGACATTTACTATAAACTGACCGACTCCCACAGCTACCTAGACTACACCTCCTCCCACACTGCCCCCTGTAAAAACGCCATCCCATATTCCCAATTCCTTCTTCTCCGCCGCATCTGCTCCCAGGAGGGCCAGTTCCAATACTGTACAACCCAGATGGCCTCCTTCTTCAAGGACCGCAATTTCCCCCAAGACGTGATCAATGATGCTCTCCACCGCATCTCCTCCACTTCCTGCTCCTCCGCCCTTGAGCCCTACCCCTCCAATTGCCACCAGGACAGAACCCTACTGGTCCTCACCTACCACTCCACCAACCTCCATATACATCGTATCATCCGTCATCATTTCTGCCACCTCCAAACGGACCTTACCACTAGGGATATTTTTCCCTCCTCTCCCCTATCAGCATTCCGAAAAAACCACTCCCTCCGTGACTCCCTCGTCAGGTCCACACCCTCCCCCAACCCAATCTCCACTCCCGGCACCT
>NC_057711.1:94937201-94953642 GCF_004010195.1 Chiloscyllium plagiosum | reverse complement strand
CCCACCCCCACTCTGGCCTATCACCCTCACCTTAACCTCCTTTCACCTATCGCATTTCCAACGCCCCTCCCCCAAGTCCATCCTCCCTACCTTTTATCTTAGCCTGCTTGGCACACTCTCCTCATTCCTGAAGAAGGGCTCATGCCCGAAACGTCGATTCTCCTGCTCCTTGGATGCTGCCTGACCTGCTGCGCTTTTCCAGCAACACATTTTCAGCGCTCAATCAGAAAAAGAACCATTTTATCCTGACTCATTGCTTTCCCTTGTGTAGTGATTGGAATGAGGTTGGCAAGGTGGATCTCATTGAGTATGAGATTGCTCATTGGACTAGATTAACAACCCCAATCTGGGAGCCCTAGCTGTCAGATATAAACAGGAGTCTTTTGGACCCAGGTGTCCCTGTAGAAGGAGCACACTGTGTCTACCAATACCCTCTGTTTTCAGGGAGAGGTGGGCATGGCAGGGTATGGTGTGCTTTGTTTCCCCTGCTAAACCTATTTTGATTTAACCACTGTGCCCTCCTTCACTTTCTTTCATGTGGACATTGTCCTTGAAGGGAATTGCACTGCTTGTCAATGGCCATTTTGGTATTTTTCTTTCTGGTGGTGGAATAAGAATACTGTTTCTGCACGTGATGCTTTTTCACTGTTCTAAACCTACATGCACACAAATATGGGTGCTGCAGAGAAATAAACCATTACTGCTGTTTGGCAGTAGTGTAGAGAGGGGATTTTTATAAGTTTGAATGTCCACATTCTAGGGATTGGCACTGAGGTCAGAGTCCATGTACTTTGCCCATGTAAATAAAGGGTGACCTGAAGATAGATACTAGCCTCTGTGCCATTATTTCACTAGCGATGAGAGAAAACAGTACACTCTTGAGGAAAGCTTGGTTGGATTGGAACAGTCATCTTGAGTTGGGGTAGGCACCTATGATATCGTGCCTTTATTTGGAAAGATTGACTCTCATTTGATTCTGCTGCCAAAGATTGGCCCAGTACGTAGCAAGAATGTATTTCTTTTCTAGGCAAATGACATTGTTTTGCCTCTGCTCCAATGAGTAATTTCTTCTGTCTGTTTGCAGACCCAAAGTCTTTTTGGTTATTAGAAGCCTGACATTCCCTGAGGTACCATAAATTAAAACCTTTCAAGAGGTTGACAAATTTAGTTAAGCAGTACTACAATCTCAAGTGTCCTCTAATTCTGAGAAGCTACCAGTTTTACTCAGCAGTCAGAGCACCAGGGAAATCCATATCAGGATTTTTGGCAAGGTTGAGATGACTGGCAGAGTCGCATGATTTTGCATTAACCTTGCATGAGATGCTGCAAGACAACATGGTATGTGAGATTGATAACATAATTATACAAAAGCACCTATTAGCTGAAGCCCAAGTAGGCGTGACATCTGGCCTAGTCATTAGAAAATGTGGCAAGTCGAGCATACGAACTACTGGGGCATCCCAATGGCAGTGGACACCCTCACCTGCCCAACTGAGCTTAGGGAACACCACATGGGTGTAGGCAATCACAAGTGTGAGGTTGTCCATTTTGGAAGGACAAATAAGAATGCGGAATACAGGGTTAACGGTAAGGTTCTTAGTAAGGTGGAGGAGCAGAGGGATCTTGGGGTCTATGTTCATAGCTCTTTGAAAGTTGCCAGTCAGGTGGATAGAGCTTGTAAGAAGGCCTATGGTGTATTGGCGTTCATTAGCAAGAGTCGTGAGGTGATGTTGCAGCTGTACAGGACCTTGACAGAAACTTTTTCCCTGGGTACAACAGAGTGTTATAAGGGGACATAAATTTAAGGTGAAGGGTGGAAGGTATACGGGGGATGTCAGGGGTAGCTTCTTTACCCAGAGAGTGGTGGAGGCATGGAATGAGCTGCCTGTGGGAGTGGCAGAGTCAGAATCATTGGTGACCTTTAAGCGGCAATTGGATAGGTGCATGGATAGGTGCTTAAGCTAGGACAAATGTTCGGCACAACATCGTGGGCCGAATGGCCTGTTCTGTGCTGTATTGTTCTATGTTCTATGTTCTAAAGCCTCATGCAGGACATATCCTGAGCAGAGGGACTCTAGGCCAGCCCACAGCAAAATCCCACAAACCTGAGCCTCAGCCAAATAGCTACAATGTTTTTCAGGTCAGGGCCGGTAAACCATTGGAGTTGCTGCTAGTATGCAGACTTGAGACAACAAAGGAGTCCTGTGAGGCCTGACTTCAACAAGAGTACCATAGACCAGTATTCAGGAGAATGCACACCTGGAAAGTCCACCTACATGTGGTTTGGAGCAGTTAAGTTGTTTAGCAACAACCAAATCATAATTAAAAGTCCAGTTAAATGGTCACTTGGTTCTTGTGGAAGTCAATACCAGCAAAGCTGTACCAGTGGTTGCAGAACCAATCTTTAACAATATTCACTCTGGATTCCAACCGTTACGTTTGCACAAGACCTCAGTCAGAATGAGAACTTAACTTGGAGAACCATTAAGAGTGTGACCTTGGTTCCAGTCTCCTATGAGAAGCAGTTGGTGCAGTTACCACTGATTTGTAGTAAAAGGCTTGGACTCAAGCTTGATGAGGCCTTATTGAAAGAGTTCAACTTGATTGGCTCAAATTTTCAATTAGAAAATGGCTGCCTGAGTGAAATCTTCATTTTAACACTAGAGGATTTTCAGGAATACAGGAATTATCAAAGCAGCCAAGGCCATACTATATGTTGACCAGGAAGCAATTCCATGATTCTGCAAAACCCAGCAGAAAACAGGAGACTGGAAAGTGATGGAATCATCAACCCTTTGCAGAATGGGCAGCACTGGTCATGGTGACTGAGGTCTAATGGATTGGTTCACCTTTCTGGGTATTTTAAGTAAACTTCTCACAGCTGGATAAATACCCAGTTCTTCGCATAGAAGACCTGCGTGCAAAAATGCTAGAGGGTGCTGTTTTCCACGAAACTGGAAATGAATCATGCCTACCTGCAATTGTGGCTAGATGAGTCCCAGAAGTATAGCAAAATTAGGGGTTGTATGGCAAAAGGATTTGCACCAATATATTGGTTGCTGCTAATCAGGATGATGTGCTAATACCTGAGAAGACCAATAAAGAGCACTTGAAGAACTTTAAGCATTATGTCAAATGTTTCTCCTAGACAGGTGGATGCCTTAGCAGGGGAATATGTGTGCTGCAGGCATCGCAAGTGACCTATGTGGGCTACAGAGTTGATAAATCCAGCTTATACCTGTTGGAAAATAAAGTGAGGGCAATCAAAACTGAGCACTGGGGACTTGTCTGCCTTCAATCCTAATAGTTTTCTCAGTATTTCTCCTTACTCACTATGATTGTTCCAGGTTCCTCCCTTTCCATACTTTCTGCATTATCTGTTATCCTTAGGATGTTACTCATGTCTTCCACTGTGGAAACTGAAGCAAGCTATTGATCTAGTGACTCCATCATTTGTGTTCGCCATTATATCTCCCTTGTCTCATCCTACAAGGGACCAACATTCACTTTGGCTACTCTCTTCCCAATTATATACATAGAGACGAGTTTACTGTGATTTTATATTTTTCTAGTTTTCTTTCATTATTTACCTTTGTTCTTTTGTATGATGTTTTTAATATCCTTTTGTTGATTTTAAAAGTTCTGTCAATCTTCCAGCCTGATACTCATCTTTGTAATAGGCCTTAGTATAAAGATGGATAAAAAAAACTATCTGTAATTTCTTTGCTTAGCCATGAATGTTTTTATCTCCTCTTACAGTCGTTCTTCCTTTCTGGAATATACTTTAAATGGCAGCAATTGTGTAACTCCTTAAGCAGGTTGGGTCTTTTAACCATTTGGAGATATTATGTGAACTTATCAAATCCTGTCAGCATTTTAATATGATGGATTGAGAAACAAATATAGAGTAAGCTGAAGAAAGTCCATTGTCTGATTAGCATCTGTAAAAAGAGAAAGAGAGTTTAAGTCCAGTATAACTAAGTTTTAACAAAGTCATACAGATTAGAAATGTGAATTCTGCTTCTTTCTCAGATGCTGTCAGATTTGCTGAATTTCTGTAACATTCTGTATTTTACTCAGATCTTCAGCATCCCCAAGATCTCACCTTTATTTGGATTATGAGAGGCTGTTTCCCAAGATTGGAATGAAATGACACATTGCCAGGATAAGAGCTATCTTTTTTCCCCCCCTCCTTTTATCCCTGTTTAAATGATTTCTCTCAATGTTGTGAAGTTTTGGAATTCTCTTCCCCAGAGAACAATGCAGGCTGGGTCATTGGCTTTATTCAAGTCTGAGTTAGAGGAACTGCCTGCAGACAAACAAGACCATGGTAGACCGGAAAGGGAAGTTGAGACTTAAACAAGAGTATCCATGATCTGGTTTGATGGTGCAGCAGATTTGAAGGGTCAAATGGTCTACTCCTGCTCCTTTGTCCTAAACGAAGACTCTAGTGTTAACTTATATTACACCTTTGGCATTATTGTTTAAACAGGTCACCTTTTCGAATTCTCTGCTCTAGAAGATTTTCTCAATGTCAAAATAGCATAAGAAGGTAGTGACTGTGTAATATGCCACAGATGACATACTAATGCATAGATATGCAGAAGCTGAATATAGCCAATGTCATAGAATGGTAGATCCACAGAAAAACAAATCTATTAAGGATTTCCCACTGCTGAGGATCATCATAATTTCAAAAGTTCCTTACGATGGTGAATCAAGTGAATATGCTTTTATCAAACTGGTAGATGTTAAAAATTCCTTGAGGGAAAGAGAGCCCACAGATATAGCTGGCAAACAGATTAGAAATGTGAATTCTGCTTCTTTCTCAGATGCTGTCAGATTTGCTGAATTTCTGTAACATTCTGTATTTTACTCAGATCTTCAGCATCCCCAAGATCTCACCTTTATTTGGATTATGAGAGGCTAGTGGTATGCAAGCTCCCCTCCAGGCCACTTAACATCCTGACTTGGAAATATCACAGTTCTTTCACCAGTCGCTTGGTCAAAATTCTGGAATTTGTGACTGGCATTGTGAGCATACTTATGACACATGGACCACAGCAGCTCAATAAGGCAATTCCCCACCATTGGACAACTAAGGGCTGGAAATAACTGCTTGCCCAGCGAATAACTTCCATATACAATGACTGAATAAAAATAATGTTGGCTCTTATTTCAAGAGGACTGGAGTATAAGAGTAGGAACGTCTTACTGCAACTGTATTATGTGGTGGAAAGACCACTTGTGGAGTAAGTGAGCATTTTTGGTTCCCTTATTTAAATTCACTGGAATGAGTTCAGAGAAGGTTCATTAGGAAGAACCCCAGTATGCAGGGATCATCTTACAAGCAAAGGCAAAAACAGATTGGGACTTTAAGATTTGTAGTATAGATGAATGAGCGGTAATCACATTTAAAAATCAAGGAGTTTAAGGCATTTGACATGGTAAATGCCAAACAGATGTTTTCCCTCATGGGAGAACCTTAGACCAGTGGGCATAGTCTCCAAATAAAGGGGTGCCCATTAAAGATTGAAATGAGGAGGAATTTCTTCTCTCAGATGGTTGTGACTCTTTGGAATTTATTGCCACAGAGCTGGGGATGCAGAATCCTTGTGTATAGTTAAGGCTGAGACAGATTCTTGATCAGTCGGGAAATTCAAGGTGACAGGAAAAAGGCACAAAAGTGGACAAAAATACCAGATCAGCCTTTGTCCTATTGACAGGCAGAGCAAGTTCAAGGGGCCAAATAGCATACTCCTGTTACTATTCTTTGTGGTCTTGTGGTCTTGTGGTCTGGAGTCTCTTCAGAAATCTTAACATGCTATGATCCACATCTACCAGCTATAGCAGACTAGCAGCTGATACATGTTCAGCAGGTTGGAGCCTGTAACACTTTTATGTTTCTTCATAGTATAGTGGTTAGTATCCCTGGCTGTCACAGGGAGACCAAGGTTCAATGTCGTGACAAGAATTATTTTCTAGATGAAAGTAGTACAGTCAAGGACACTTATATGGATTTTAGCAAAGCATTTAACAATAAGGTCATAAATGGGAATCTAATAAAGTAAATAACGTAACTAGGATAAACTTGCTTAATGATAGGTGACAAAGGGTGATGGTAGATGGCTGTTTGTGATTGGAAGTCAGTGTTGAATGGCATACCACAGGATTGCTACTGGGTTCCTTACTGTTCATATAAACAATGTAGATGAAAGTGGGAGGGGAATGATAAGTTTGTAGATTACACAAAGATTGACCAGGTGTTTCACAGTGAATAAGGTCTTAGGTTAGAGGGGGATATAAACAGATTGATCAGGAGTAGAAATTTAACCCTGATAAATGAGGTGCTTTTTTGAAAAAGAAAGAAGACCAGGGAGTATTCAATGAATGGCAAAACACTAGGAAGCTCAGCGGTACAGATGGATCTTTAGATGTTTATCCACAAATCCCTGAAGGTAGCAGGGCAGTTTAATAGGGTAGTTAAGGCAGCATATGGGACACTTGCCTTTATTAGTAAAGGTATACATAAGGGCAGGGAGGTTATGTTGGAACTAAGTCGGACTTTGGGTCAGAGATGGAATACAGTGCGCAGTTCTGCTTGCTAGAACAGAGGATGTGATTGCACTGCAAGAGGTACAAAAAAGATTTACCAGGATGTCACTTGAGATGATGCACTTTACCTATGAACTGAGGTTGGATAAGCACGGGTTGTTTTCTTTAGAACAGAGGAGGTTCAGATAGAGGTATATAAGTGGTTCTGTTCGCCGAGCTGGAAGTTTTTGTTGCAAACGTTTCGTCCCCTGGCTAGGCGACATCATCAGTGCTTGGAAGCCTCCTGCGAAGCGCTTCTTTGATGTTTCCTCCGGTGTTTAGATTAGATTAGATTAGATTATATTACAGTGTGGAAACAGGCCCTTCGGCCCAACAAGTCCACACCGACCCGCCGAAGCGCAACCCACCCATACCCCTACATTTACCCCTTACCTAACACTACGGGCAATTTATCATGGCCAATTCACCTGGCCTGCACATCTTTGGACTGTGGGAGGAAACCAGAGCACCCGGAGGAAACCCATGCAGACACGGGGAGAACGTGCAAACTCCACACAGTCAGTCGCCTGAGGCGGGAACTGAACCCCGGGTCTCTGGCGCTGTGAGGCAGCAGTGCTAACCACTGTGCCACTGTTTATAGTGGTCTGTCCCTGCCGCTTCCGGTTGTCAGTTTCAGCTGTCCGCTGTAGTGGTTGGTATATTGGGTCCAGGTCGATGTGTTTGTTGATGGAGTTTGTGGATGAATGCCATGCCTCTAGGAATTCCCTGGCTGTTCTCTGTCTGGCTTGCCCTATGATAGTAGTGTTGTCCCAGTCGAATTCATGTTGCTTGTTGTCTGCGTGTGTGGCTACTAAGGATAGCTGGTCGTGTCGTTTCGTGGCTAGTTGATGTTCATGTATGCGGATTGTTAGCTGTCTTCCTGTTTGTCCTATATAGTGTTTTGTTCAGTCCTTCCATGGTATTTTGTACACTACATTCATTTTGCTCATGTTGGGTATCGGGTCCTTCGTTCTGGTGAGTTGTTGTCTGAGTGTGGCTGTTGGTTTGTGTGCCGTTATGAGTCCTAGGGGTCGCAGTAGTCTGGCTGTCAATTCCAAGATGCTCCTGATGTATGGTAGTGTGGCTAGTCCCTTTGGTTGTGGTATGTCCTCGTTCTGTGGTCTTTCTCTTAGGCATCTGTTGATGAAGTTGCGCGGGTATCCGTTTTTGGCGAATACCTTGTATAGGTGTTCCTCTTCTTTTTGCAGTTCTGGTGTACTGCAGTGTGTTGTGGCCCTTTTGAATAGTGTCCTGATGCAGCTTCGTTCGTGTGTGTTGGGGTGTTTACTTTCATAGTTTAGGACTTGGTCTGTGTGTGTGGCTTTCCTGGATACCCTTGTAGTGAATTCTCCGTTCGCTATTCTCTGTACCATCACGTGTAGGAATGGGAGTTGGCTATCCTTTTCTTCTTCTCTCGTGAATCGGATTCCTGTGAGTGTGGCGATTCACTAGAGAGGTGATAGGTTAGAGAGGAGGGTGGGGGAAGGTAGCTAGGAGTACAATAGGTGAATGGGGATTATAGGGCAAGCCAGACAGAGAACAGCCAGGGAATTCCTAGAGGCATGGCATTCATCCACAAACTCCATCAACAAACACATCGATCTTGACCCAATATACCAACCACTACAGCGGACAGCTGAAACTGACAACCGGAAGCGGCAGGGACAGACCACTATAAACACCGGAGGAAACATCAAAGAAGCGCTTCGCAGGAGGCTCCCAAGCACTGATGATGTTGCCTAGCCAGGGGACGAAACGTTTGCAACAAAAACTTCCAGCTCGGTGAACAGAACCAGAACAACGAGCACCCGAGCTACAAATCTTCGCACAAACTTTGAAGAGGTATATAAGATTTTGAGGCACAGACATGGTGAATAGAAAGCAGCTATTCCCATTATTCAAAGGGTCAATGCAAGAGGACATAGTTTTAAGGAGAAAATTTAGGAGGGTTATAGGGGATGTTGGGGGGGGAAAGTCATCCAAACGGTAGTGAGTGCAAAATGTACTGCCTGGCTGGGTAATTGTAGGAAACCTATAAATATTTTTAAAATGTTTGGATAAATGCTTGAACTGATAACGTTCAAGGCTATAGATCTCGTAGTGGAAGTAGAGACTGGTTCAAATTTAGCATTGCTTTTGCAATAAACACACTCGGTGTTCTACTATAAGATTAAAAATGATCAGAGCCATTAAGCAGTCTTGCAAACACAGAAATGACATAGTCAAGGCATCACCCAGAATTCAGTTGTTCAGCTATTAACTATTTCCAATGAAGTCTCCAACAACAGACACATGATTGAGGTTATTATCAAAAACATAGCAGATTGAGACTTTATGGAGGTAGTTGAAATTTTCACATCAGAAGATACTCAAAATTCTCAGTCACACAAAGGTAACTAGAGAAGATAGGAACAGGATTAAGAATGTCTCCAATTCAAAGATTTTAGGAAAGATGTATGGAGGGCCTAATAGTTCAAAATTATGCCAATACTTTGAACAGTGCAGACACTTCATTTACACTGAAGACTTTGCTCGTCTTTAATGAGAGCAATATAAACAACACTTTGATTTGAGAGTCTTTAGAGAATTTATCAAGCATTCATGAGGATCACAAAGTATCATGCAAGGGTGCAACAGTCAGACTGGTGACTAGATAATAATGATTGCTTAATGTTTCTGTGATGTAAACCACCAAGAGGAAAAAGAACAACTTTGACATTTATCTTTCCCAACAAGCCCAAGGAAGTGCCTCGGAATGGATTTATTTCGGTTCAAAGGAAAAGACCTTCATGACTATCATGAACTATGGTTCAAGATGGTTGAAGGCGACCACCCGCATATGTCAGCAGATCTGGCAGCACTTGTGAAAAGAAATCAGAGTTAATGTTTCAGGTCTGGTGACCCTTCCTCAGAACTGTTCTGTCAGATTTGCTGCACTTTTCCAGCAACTTCTGTATTTTGTTTCTGATTTACAGAATCTACAGTTCTTTTGATTGTTGCCAACATAATATGGTGGCAAAGACATTAATAAAATCACTGAAGGGAATCTATTTCATTCATAGCACTTTGGACTGTAAGACTATGACCACTGTGTGATACTGTGGAGTCATAAAGGTCTACAGCACAGAAAAAAGCCCTTCACTCCTTTTGAATCTGTGCTGGTCAAAAACAACCACCTAAATAGATTCTAATTCCATTTTCCAGCACTTCAATTATAACCTTGAATTCTTTGGTATCACAAGTGCACATCTAAAGATTTCTTAAATGTATTGAGGGGGTTCTTCCTCTACCACCCTTACAGGCAGTGAGTTTCCGTTTCGTACCACCCTCCTGCGTGCAAACTTTATCCTCCTGTTTCTGTAAATCCTAGTCATAGAACCCTCCACCAAGCAGAAAAATGTTTCTTCTTGTCTATCCTATCTATGCCCCTCAATTTTATTCATCTCAATCATGACCCACCTCAATCTCCTCTGCTCCAAGGAAAACAATCTTAATCTATCAAATCTCTCTTAAAAACTGGATAACTACAGAACAGGCAAAATTCTGGTAAATATTCTCTGCCACCTTTCTAGTGCAATTGCATCCCTCCTATAATAAAGACTCCTAATTACACACTATGTAACCAATGTTTTATACAGCTCCAGCATAACCTTCCTGATCGTAAATTTTATGCCTTGACTAGGGTCCATGATTTGCAAGTAAACAGCTTTAAAAGCTCACATAGAAATACAATTTCATTCGTTTTGTCAGTTTGCATCTCTAGTTTCAAGCAACTGGAGAAACTTCATAAGGAATACGAGAACAGTAAAAGTTTCATTGAGAAGGATCAAAAATTTAAGTCTTGCATTATTAAGTTACAGATTCTCACCACACCAGAATAGATTTTCACCAGAGATATTGAGGGGCAGGAGATTAAGAACTAACTGCCATCTGTCTCAGAAGTTACAGCCTAATGTCACTGAAAATGACCATGTGGGTTGAAGCAACATGAAGACAGCCCAGCTAGTAACTTCAATGAAAGGAATATAATGAGTTACCAGAGTCACATGTCCATGAAAGAGCATGGACAAGAGATCAACAGAGAAACAATCGTACAGAAAATACTGAGTTCTTACATAATTAAAACAGCTCATGGGATTGAGGAGATAGGTGGAACAGCAGATCAGGATTCTGGGGATGGTGACACTGTGTGCATGCAAAGGCTCAACACATTGCATGCAGTGCAGCTTCCTCCAAATGTCCAAGAAGTGATGTTGGGAGCAGCTGAATATATCACAGACTTCTGCTGCTCACCTATGCCAGCTTTTTCAGAAAGACCTGAATTCTCTCAGATCAGGAGGCAATTCAAACTTGGTAGCTTTAAAATTGACTGCAACTTTGAATTTCCACACCTTTCCAGGACTTTACTAACTCTCTGGTTTGTCAAAATACTACAAAGGTTTGCAATGGAGAACACAGGATTAGCTGTTGGTTCTGCAAAATCCTTTTTTCTCATCATTCCTTCAGGTGTTATGCCTGGATAACTCCAGGCTGAAGGCATGCTTGCTGGATTGCTGAGAAACTCCACTCCTGCTATCTGTTCGAGCTGGTAAATTCCATGACTACCACCTCAGGATGAATATTGGTGATAACTCCACCAGTCTGAGCACCTTCTGCAGTTTGAAACTCTTCCCTGCGGGGAGACAGAATGATTGGGTGTCATCTCAATGATCGCTTGTGAGCACACAGGTCTAAGACAACTCTTGTGCCCCTGGTAAGTGTTTCACAATTTTATTCTCCCACAACTGAAACAAATTTCAAAGCATGAAGTGGTTCTCAGTTACTCCATCCTCTGCTGAGGTCTGGGCAACCAAAGCTTCCTTCTGTTCAACAGTCCTTTAAACTCACTTTTTCACAGCTCAATGGCCCCATGAGTGCCTGTTTGCAGTGACTATACAATGTCTTGTAATCTTGCAGAGTGACACAGATTATTCATCCTTTTTCTGGTAACGGACCTAGGCTCCAGTATGGACTTTCACTGCTACATCTGTTCAGTCTGGTTTGGTCTAGCAATAGGGCCTTAAACATTTCCCTGAAGAAGAATACAGTACAGACCCTTAAGCCCTCTATGTTGTGCTGACCTTTTATCCTACTCTAAGATCAGACTTACCTATATACCCTATATTGTACTAACTTTCATGTGCCTATCCAAGAGAACCTTAAATGTTCTTAATGTATTTGACTCTATTACTACTGTTGGCAGTACATTCCACATGACCACCACTCTGAGTAAAGAACCTACCTCTGACATCTCCCTAAACCTTCCTCCAATTACCTTTAAAATTATGCCCCCTCATAATAGACATTTCTGACATGGGGAAAAAGTCTCTGGCTATCCACTATCTATGCCTCTCCACATCTTGTATACCTCTATCAAGTCACATCACCTCCTTCTTCACTCAAATGAGAAAAGCCCTAGCTCACTCAACCTTAAGATATACCTTCTAGTCCAGGCAGCAGCCTGGTAAATCTCCTCTGCACTCTCTCTCTAAAGCTTCCACATCTTTCCTATAATGAGGTGACAAGAACTGAACACAATATTCCAAGTGTGGTCTAACCAGAGCTCTGTAGAGCTGCAGCATTACCTCTTAAACTCCATTCCCTGCAAATGAAAGCCAACACACCATATGCCTTCTTAACAACCCTATCAACTTTGGTAACATTTGAGGGCCCAGAATAGAACCTAAACTAGACATCCATGAACTACAGGGAGCCTTTGTTTGGAATAGGAGGTTAGTGATTGAAGTTATCAGGGTATCTGTTGCTGTGACAATGGTGGGCACAGAAGGTATCTCTGTCAGCATTTACTCAGACTCCTGGATTTTGAGGAATTATTGCCTGATTAATATCCTTTAAATACCATGCCAGACCATTTGATTCCAAGAGGTGATAACTGTGGCATCAATCTACTGACCATCCTGCCACACTAAGCTTCTTTCCCAGACCTAGCTAACTGGTCGACGAGTAATTGCATGTGGCCAGCCATCACCCACCATGGGGTATTTGTATTCTGCCTGTCCTGACAACCCCAGCACTACTGAAAGACTGTGCATGAAACAGCCACCATCTGGTCAAAGATCTTTGTCTTCCATAACTCTTCTGAATATGAGAACACAAAACTATGAGCAGGAGCAGACAATCAATCTCCACACCCTGCTCCACAACGTAATACAATTGTGTCTGACCTAATTTCAATTTCAATTTCAACTCCACTTCCCTGCCTACCCCTAACCCTTTTTAACTTGCTACTAATTAAAAATCTGTCCATCCTCTCCATTTCCTGTGTCGAAGAGAAAGGCGATGTTATTTATTTAAATATTGTAGATTTTAGCCCAGCACCATTTCCTGTGCATGACTGGTACTACACTGCTCTTGTGTTATTTGATTTTACTGTGGAATGTTTGCCTCAAACAGATGTGGAACAAATACGAAACAGACAGCATTCTGCAGGCTTATGCATCAAGTACCTGGATTAAACTGGGTCATAAGCATCTTCAGTGAACCCACAGGCGCTGGCAATTAATATCAACAAACTAAAGTTGGGCAAGTGTGCTGCTAAATCAACAGTTCCCATAATCAATAATATTCTCACCCAGCACTGTGCGCTTTTCTTTTAAAACAAAACAGTGAAGAACAAGATTGATTCCAAAAGAACTGGATGTCAAGTTGCTTACTTTACTTTCGTGGTTTATCCTTTCAGAGCTGTTCAAGAATTTAAACAGCCTTCTCTCTTCTCCTGTTCTCCCACCACCACCTCAAACCCCTCACTGAAGCCCTAACATGTGCGACACATCTTCTGAGCTCTGAAGAAGAATCACTAGATTTGAAACATTAACTCCATTTTTCTTTTCTCCACAGATGCTGCCAGACCTACTGAGTTTTTCCAGAAATTTCTGTTTTTATTTTAGATTATTTTAGCTTGTCTGGATGAGAGTGAGGATTGCAGATTGGATGAGTAAATTAACCATGGGCCACACTACTGGAAACCAGGAATGTAGTGGTGGTAGGGGACAGTATAGTGAGTGAGATTGACCCTGACACTGTTCCCGTCCAAAAAAGCGAGCATCCGGATAGCTGTTTCCTGTGTGCCACAGTTTTGAACTTCTGTTCAGGGCTTGAGAGAAACTTGGGAAAGGGAGAATCAAGTTGTGGCGATCCATGTCGGCACCAACAATTTTGGCAGGACAAACGAGCATGGTCAGTGTGAAGAGTTAGTGGCAAATTAAAAAGCAGAACTAAAAAGGTGATAATCTTCGCATTACTATTTGAGCAAGATGCAAATTGTCAAAAAGCAAATTAGATTAGGGAGGTGAATACATGCCTCAAATGTCATGACTCGAGGGGTTGTGCATTGGAAATCAAGTACCGCTATTCTGGGAATAGTTACAAATGTGAAAATGTGGTTAAATCATAGAAGAAACCAATTTTATCCAACTATCCAATTCAGTTAAAATAATTACTAGGCTTTTACCAAAAGAAGAAAATCAACATTTATTATAAGCATTTTTTTCAACCAATGATAATTCAACATGAATTTGTAATTTGCACCTTGATCCATTTTTTTACATTTCTATATGCAGACAGAATACATGGAGTCAAGATAAAACAAGATTGTGCCAAAGAAGTACAGTTCTGATGCCAGATTGGGTCACGGATATTGCTGAGTTGTATTCCTTTAGTTTCTTTCTATTCTTTAAATGCAGTTGTAAGATTGTGGACATACAAATTCTCAATTTTTCATTCACTAGTCGTGAAAGCTCAATGGAGGACTACTTTGGTGACACTTATCATTTTATTAGATTCAAGCTTGTTATGGAAAAGCCCAGGCTGATATTAAAATTCTAAACTGGAGGAAGGCTGATTTTAACAAGATCAGGTATAAGTTGGCCAAAATGGAATGGAAGCATTATTTTCATTAAATCTGTATCAGAACAGTGGTTTACATTAGAAAATGAAATATGGAGAAGAAATGGCCAACATTTTCCAATAAAAGGTAAAGGGTTTGACCAACAAATCTAGTGAACCATAAATTTTATGGGATACACAAGATAGAAATTAGAAAAAAAAGGCTTATAGTAGGTACCAAGGGCCTAAACAGCAGAAACAGAGGATTTTTTTATTCATTCACAGGACGAGGCCAACATTTATTGCCCATCTCTAATTGCCAAGCGGGTTGTTCAGAGTCAATCACATTGCTATGGGTCTGGAGTCACATGTAGACCAGACCAGGTAAGGATAGCAAGTTTTCTCCCCCACATTAGTGAACCAGTTGGGATTTTTTTCCCAACAATCAACCAATGGATATATGGTCAGAAGACTCTTAATTCAAGCTTTTAAATTCAAATGGCAGGATTTGAACCCAGGATCATTACCTGTGTCTCTGTGTTGTATTCCTTTTGATTTCTTTCTATTCCTTTTTTGGTTTCTTTCTATTCCTTTTATTATCTTGGAAGCCATGAGGTTGTGGACTCCAACTCCCCTGTATAGAATGTACAAGGGTGTACCTAGGAAATAAGGAGAACAAAAATGATAATGGCATGACAAAGGATTTTACATCTATATAACAGTAAAAGGATAACAAGTGAAACAGTAGGGCCAATTAAGGACCACAGTGGTAATTTGTGCGTGGAGACAGAGGGCATGGGTAGAGTTATAAATGAATATGTTGTGTCAGTGTTCACCAGTGAGAGGGACAATTCTGGTATAGAAATCAGGGAGAAGAATTAAAGAAATTTGGATAGACAGATGTGCTGAGTAGTCTGGCAGTCTTAAAAGTAGATAAATCTCAGGGCCAGATGAAATGTATCTCAGGCAGTTGAATGAGGCAAGAAGGAAATAACAGAGGCACTGGCAATAATTTTTAATTCCTCTTTGGCTGCATGACCAGTGCCAGAGGACTGGAGGACTGTCAATGTCATTCTGTTATTCAAGAGTGCATGGGATAAACTGGGAAATTACTGACCTGTCAGTCTAATCTCAGTCATGGGAAAAATATTGTAACCAATTGCAAAGGACAGAATCTGCACTTTGAGAGGTCAGATGGTTTTCTTAAAGAGAGTAGTCATGTCTGACCAGCTTTTTGAAGAGGCGACTAGGTGTACAAAGGAGGGCAATGCTTTTGCTGTAGTCTACAGACTTCAGCAAGGCTTTTGATAAGGTTTGCCCTCCAATGCATCTCGTCCACATCCTGCACCTCCGCCCTCAGACCCCACCCCTCCAACCATAACAAGGACAGAACGCCCATGGCGCTCACCTTCCACCCTACCAACCTTTGCATAAACCAAATCATCCGCCAACATTTCTGCCAACCTTTGCATAAACCAAATCATCCGCCAACATTTCTGCCACCTCCAAACAGATCCCACCACCAGAAATATATTTCCCTCCCCACCCCTTTCCGCCTTCCCCAAAGACCGTTCTCTCCGTGACTACCTGGTCAGGTCCGTGCCCCCCCTACAACCCACCCTCCCATCCTGGCACCTTCCCCTGCCACTGCAGGAATTGCAAAACCTGTGCCCACACCTCGTCCCTCACCTCCATCCAAGGCCCTAAAGGAGCCTTTGACATCCATCAAAGTTTTACCTGCACATCCACCAATATCATTTACTGTATCTGTTGCTCCCGATGCGGTTTCCTCTACATTGTGGAGACTGGACACTTCCTATCAGAGTGCTTTAAGGAACATCTCTGGGACACCCACACCAATCAACCACACCGCCCTGTGGCCCAACATTTCAACTTCCCCTCCCACTCTGCCGAGGACATGGAGGTCCTGGGCCTCCTTCACCGCCGCTCCCTCACCACCAGA
>NC_057711.1:94917494-94937025 GCF_004010195.1 Chiloscyllium plagiosum | reverse complement strand
TATCTCTCCACCCTTCAGGCTGTCTGCCTGTATTCCTGATGAAGGGCTTTTGCCCAAAACATTGATTTTACTGCTCCTCGGATGCTGCCTGAACTGCTGTGCTTTTCCAGCACCACTGTAATCTAGACTCTGGTTTCCAGCATCTGCAGTCATTGTTTTTGCCCTTTTGATAAAATCCCACATGGGATGCCTTAGTGAAGGTAAGAGTTCATGGGATCCAAAGAAATTTGGCAAAATGGAACTAGTATTAGCTGAGTGGATGAAATGGAAGGTACCGTTTTTGAGACTGGACACCTATGTCCAGTGGGATTCACAGAGATTGGCATTGGGGTCCTTGCTGACGGTTTGTTTTTGGTTTATTTTTGGTTTGTTTTATATTAGTGATTTAGACTTGAACGTAGGAGGGATGATATGAAAGTTGGTGGGTAGTAAATAGTGAGGAGGACAGCCTTAGATTACAGGAGGGACAGCCTTAGATTACAAGCTGGTCAGATGGACTGATTTGCAAATGGAATTCAGTACAGATACATATGAGGTGATGTACCTTGGCATGACAAACAAGGCAAGGGAAAAGATGAATGGTAGGATACTGGCAAGCACTAAGAATCAGAAGGACCTTGACCTATATATACACTGGTCACTTAACTACTTAATCTGTCCTGCTACTTTTAAGGTATATAGGATACTTTTCATTCTACATTCTGTCCACAAAAATGGCCCTGAGCTTCCAGTTGTTTGCCACATCAACACATCAGTATTCTCTGGCCAACACATCCGTCTCTGGCTTGCTGCAGTGCTCCAGAGAAGCTCAGTGAAAACTGGATCATCATCCACTCTGAAATCTGCAGCCTCTGGACTCAATATTAAGTTCAACAATTTTAGGGCTTGAACACCTTCCCCCATGTCTTTCTCCCATCCTCACACACCAGGATGTTTCATTACATGGGCTGCTGCCTCACACAATCATCAGATCCTAATAGTCCCCATTTAACAGCAATTCATTTTTCCAGGCTGATCTATGTCCAGTCCTTTGTCTATCCAAACATTTTCTCTCTTTTGGGGCTCTATCCCCTCCTCCATCTTTTGCATAAATACCAATCTTTTCCCAGTTACCAGCAGTTCTGAAGAAGGGTCACTGGTCCTGAACATCTAACTCTTCTTTCTCACCACAGATGCTGCCAAGACCTGATAGATTATTTTTCCAGCAATTTCTGTTTTTGCATATAGGATACTTCTGTTTATTAGCTGAGACAAATAGTTTCATTATAACCTCATCGCCTTTAAATGAAGTAGAATGCTGTTTAGGTCACAGCTAGACTACTGTATGCCGTTCTGGATTCAATTGAGTAATTCATTTTCCACTCTTTGAATTTGAAAGGTGGCATTCATTGGTATTTTATCAATGGGGCAGGAATGGGATTAGTGACTTTTGTAGTGCAGTGGTGGCTTCTCTTCCAAAGTTCTGTAAGGATATTCCTGAACAGGTTGATAGGAAGCTGGCACTGTATCTATTTATATCTTCCAAAGTCCATATAGATGTGTAGGTTTCGTGGATTGGCCGTGGTAAATTGCCCAGGTACGTGCAGGCTACATGGATTCGCAATAGTAAATGCAGGGTTATAGGGACAGGGTGGATGGTTGGGTCTGGGTAGCATATTCTTCAGATTGTCAGTGAAACTCAATGGACTGAATGGTCTCTTTCTGCACAATGAATTCTATGAAAAGACTGACTGCAGCTAAAAATCTGAAATTGTGCGAGTGGTAGAGGCTCGGGTGGAGTCATGAGTTGATTTTGTGGGTGTGCAAGTAGGGGTGCTGCTGAAGTGTGGAGGAGGCAGTCGTGTACAAAAAATATCTAATATATATTTTGAATAGATAAACAGGACTGGTAAGAGGTGAGAGCAGCCAACATTGTCTCCAATTCATAAAGAAAGGTAGAGCAAATCCTGACATTTATATATCAGATAATGTAATGACCATGGTGGAAATGGGTGCTGCCTGGCCTGCTGTGCTGTTCCAGCAATAAAGTTTCAACTTTGATCTCCAGCATCTGCAGACCTCACTTTCTCCAAGAGGTGAGAACAGCCAACATTGTCTCCAATTCATAAAGAAAGGTAGAGCAAATCCTGACATTTATATACCAGATAATGTAATGACCATGGTGGAAAAGGAGTTGGTAACATGGTGGTAATGTTACTGGACTGGTGATCCAGGGGCCTGGGGACATGACTTTAAATTTCTCCAGTTCCAGTAATGTCCTTTTTCAGGAAGAAAATCTGATTTTTTTTAACCCAGTTTGGCCTACACACCACTGTAGACTCACAGCAATGTGGTCACCTGTTAGCTGCCTTCTGAACTGGCCCAGCAAGACCCTCAATCATATCAACCAGCATAGCCAAACTAAGAGAATAATATGAGAAGTAATTCATCATTGGAAGTAACAAAGACAGAGCCATAAATTTGATCTCACATTGTTACTAATACCTAGGGACTTGTTCAGAGCTGGGAGACCTGCCTCACAGACTCATCAAACCTAACATAGTCATATTCACAGAATCACCATCCTAGACACCTTCATCAAATCGCTCTCCTCCTGACATTCAACTCAGCTACTTATTACCCCATTAATCCACTCTTGATCATCAGTAAAATGGTGTCATTAGTAGTGCTATCAAGCAGCACTTGCTCAGCAATGAACTACTCATTAACATCAATTAAGGTTCTACCCAGACCATTCACCTCCTGACCTCATTACAACTTTGAGGCAAACATGGGCGATAGAACTGAATGCCAGAGGTGATTGAGATCAACTACCCTTCTAATGTCATACTTTGCCAAAAGTGGCAACAAGGAATACTAACAGAATTAAAATCATTAGAAATCAGGACAAAAATACCACTGCAGGTTCAATTCATACTTAACATAAGGAAGATAATTGTGATTATTGGAGGTCAGTCTTCCAAGTTCCAGGACATCATTGCACTGGTTCTTCAGGATAGTGCTGTACACTCAACCATCCTTAGCTGCTTCATCAATGATCTTCCTTCGATCATAAAGGTCAGAGTTAGGAAATTTTGCTGGTGATTCGTGAATGTTTAGTATCATTTGCAACTCTTCAGATACTGAAAATCAGTCTATCAATCTATAGTTTAATGACTTTATAAACTGTGCAGTAAGCAACCTCATTACCGACTCCCAAAACTTGAACAGGAGTGTGATGGAATACGTTTCAATACTGTGAATGGAAAGTGATGGAATACGTTTCAATACTGTGGATGCATCTCCACTGACATTGATGAAGCTCAACACCATACAGGATAGAGCAGTCCATTTGACTGGTCCCTTATCTCCCACCTACAACACTCCCTCCACAACTGATGCATCATGGCATCCACAAAGATGCACTGCAACAACTTGTTCTGGTTCCTTAGACTGCACCTTCCAACACCTCAATCGCTAAAATCTAGAAGGATAAAGGCAGTAAATACATGGGAATGCCACAACCTGCAAGACCAACTCCAAGCCACTCCCCATCCTGACTTGGAAGTAGATCACCAGTCCTTCAATGTTGCTGAGCCAAAATTTTGTAATTGTGTTCCTAAAGACATATGTCCATCGACTGCAGCAGTTCAAGAAGGTAGCACATCTTTGTCCAGGACAATTAGGAATGGCCTCACTTACAGCATTCAGCTTTCACAAATTTAATCAAAAGACAGAATGTAAAATCAACTAGAAATGGAGATTGGACTTATTATCATACACTCCAAAAGGGATGGAATGCTTGATCAAAGCATTTGCATTCTTTAAAGAGCTAATGGAAAGAACAGACTCCAGTTATAAAACAAACCTAGATTTTCAAAAGGCCTCCAGTAAAGTACTGCATAGTCAATTCCTGACTAATAGAATGCTTACTAAACAGAAAATAGACATAAGGGGTTAAAAATAATTTCTTAAACTAAAGTAATGTGCAATGCGATGCTCCACAGGAATACAATTGTTCAGCCTTTTTGTGAATGTTTTGAACTAGGAACTAGACCCTGTTTAAATGAGCCATAACATACTGCAATACCCTAAAACTCTGCAAAAAAGAAGAGGAAAAAAGTCTTTGCCAATAATGGGTTCCCTATCAGCTTCATTTGTCGATGTCTGGCATATAAACAACACTAAAAAGACACTGTGCCTCCCAACACACTGACCACATTATCCTACATTAGAAATGTCTCAGAACTAACAACAAGACTTCCACATCCTCTAGGAATAACGTCGGCACACAAACCAACAGCCACATTTCACTAACTTCGATTCAGGACAAAATACCTCATACCCACAACATGCAGGATGAATGTGATATACAAAATACCATGTAGCAACTGCAAGTAACATTACATAGGACAAACGGACAGGAAACTCGCCATCAAAATGTATGAACATCAGCTTGCAACAAAGCAACATGACGAGTCCTCCCTCATACCAATACATGTTGACAATGAAGGACACCAATTCAACTGGGACAATAGTATGATACTGGGACAGGTTAAACAAGGACAATTTCGGGAATTTCTGGAGGCCTGATAGTCATCCATTGGTTCCATAAACAAACATGTTGAAATGGACCCCATCTGCAGACCACTACAGTACAAAACTGGAAGTAGAACCACCTGCCATATCAGACAGAACTGTATAAATTCAAGGCAGATCAGTGCTTCATCCAGAGGTTATACAGCACTGAGGATGTTCCCCAGGAGGGAGTCAAAACGTTTACAAGAAAAGCAACCAGCTCAGTGAACCGACAAACAATTTCAACCACAACCTGAGCTACTCATCTTCACTAAAATCTCTGAATGAATAATTCCTTTGGCGTCCTTCTCCTTCCTACTTCTCATAACCTTGCACTTTGTTTCAACTGAAACAATCATCTAATACCTTTTTGAATATCACAACCGAACCTGTCTCCACCATTATTTCCAGCAGTGCATTGCAGGTGTGAAATACTAACTGTGTGAGAAAGATTTTTATGATATTGCCAATCAATGTCCTTTCCACCTACTCGACCCAGGCCCCTAATTATTTTAAAAACTTCTATCCAATCTCTTTTTAGCCTTTTCATCTCCAAGAAAAACAGTCACAGCGTCTCCAATCTATCTTCATAATTGAAGTTTCTAATCCTTGGTATCAGTCATGGGAAGCATTTCTCCACTTTCTCCAATGCATTCACATCCATCCTATAGTGTGAGGCCCATAATACTTGAGCTTATATCTAACAAGTGTCTTATACAAGTACAACATAATTTCTATGCTTTGTACTCCATGCTCCTATTAATAATAGAGATGACTGAGTAGTATTAATGTTACTAGATTAGTAATCTTGAACCTCAGGTTAATGTTCTGGGAGTGCGAGCTCAAATTCCATCATGAAAGATGGCAAAATTTGCATTCAATAAAAATATGGAATAACTAATTACAAATTGTCATAAAGAGCTGTCTGGTTCACTCATGTACTTTATAGAAGGAAATCGGCCATCCTCACCTGGTTTGGTCTCCATATGTTTCCAGTCCAAAGCAATGTTTTGATTCTGAGCTGGATAATTTGGAATGGAGAATAGCCAGCAGCACCCACATTTAATGAGAAAATATTTTAAAAAACAGAATACTGTATGCATTAACAGCTCTCTCTACCTTATGTACATATATACCCAGATCACTTTGCTCTTGAACACCCTTTTGAGTAGCACTCTTCATTTTATACTGTCTCACCATGTTCCTTGTACTAAATGGCACCAGCTCACGCTTCTCCATACTGAACTTCATCTCAACCTTATCTACATAGTCCACTAACTTGCCGATGCCCAACTGAAACTCTATATTATCTTCCATACAAATACGTTGCTTCCAAGAATTGCACCCTCCTCAACCTGTGAACCAAGCTCCAGAATATTGAGATATATAGAATAAAATGATAGAATCATAGAATTTTATAGTATAGAAGGAGGTCATTCAAGAGATGGTGTCTGGCTCCTAGTTAGTCCATTGTCCAGCCCTAGCTTTGTAGCCCTCTGACTTCCTCACTTTTAAATACCATATATACTCGAATAATATTAATGTCATGTAAAAGTTGACCCCCTATTTTTGGCTAAATAGCCTGGAATTTTCCATATATCTCATGTAACAGTCAACCCTAGTTCTTCACAGATAATAGATTAACATTCATGAGTCAGTGTGCTGGCCGTCATGTCCCACTCCAGCTTTCCAGTCTTCCAGTCTATTGGCTGTTTGTGTTCCATGCTGGGTTTTCAAAATTATTATAATTTGTTTTTTTTTATTATTAAGAGATCAGTTAGGCTTCTGCTAATGATATGGTATAAATTTCGATGGGCATGAATTTCAACCCCACAAAAGTGGTATCCATGTAGCAGTTGACCCCATAAATATGACCTTAAAAAGTGGTTAAAAAAATTCGACCAATGCTTGAGTACATACCGTAGAGATCCAGCTCTTTTTTGAAACCTTCTGTGGGATCCACCTCCACCACTCTCCAATGCAGTGCATTCCAAATCCCAACAACTCTCTCAATAAAGATATTTCTCCTTATTTCACTCCTAGCTCTCTTGATGACAGCCTTGAAATTGTGATCTCTAGTTACTGACATGTCAACTGGGGCAGCATGCTGGCTCAGTGGTTCGCAGTGCTACCTCACAGTGCCAGGTACCCAGGTTTGATTCCAGCCTCGGGTGACTGTGCGTGAAGTTTACACATTCTCCCTGTGTCTGCATGGGTTTGCTCCGGTTTCCTCCCCCAATCTAAAGACCTGCAGTTTAGGTCATGCTAAGTTGCCCACAGTGTTCAGGGATGTGTAAGTTAGGTGCATTAGTCAGGGGTAAATGTAGAGGAATGGATTTGGGTGGGATACTCTTTGGAGGTCTGTGTAGAATTGTTGGGCCGAAGGGCCTGTTTACACACTGTAGGGATTCTATGAGCTAGTGGAAACAGAATAGCCTTATTTGCTCTGACAAAATTATTCAAGATTTTGAACACCCTAATAAAGGTCAATATCTAAATCTACTCTGCTCCAAGGAGAATAAGCATAATTCTTCTAATCATTTCTTGTACATAAAATCCTTAATTCCTGAAAACATTCTAGTAAATCTCCTTTAAACTGTCTTCAGGGATTTATTATGAAAAGCAAAGGTCAGAATACTGACCCTGCAGGAACTCTTCTTCAAACCATCCCCATCCATTAATGGTTACTCCCTACTTTCTATCACACAGCCAATTTTGTATCCACATTGCTATCGTCTCTTTTGTTCCATGAGCTTTAACTATCCTTGTTAGTTTGTTATGCAGCATTCTATCACCAACAGCTTCACCTTTATCAGCCCTCCCTGAACAGTACATCAGGGGTTCAGGCCCTTCGGCCAACCATATCAGTGTCAACAATGATGCCGTTCTAAACTAATCCCATTTGCCTGCACATGGTCCATATCCCTCTAATCCCTGCCTGTTTATGTGTTTGTCTGAATGTCTTTTAAGTGCTGCTTTTGTATTTGCTGCAACCACCTCCCTGGCAGCACATTCCAGGTACCTACCACCCTTTGTCTAAAAAATGTGCTTTGCAAATCTCTTCAAAACTTGCCCCCTCTCATCCTAAAGCAGTGCCCCTAAAAATGATATTTCCACCCTGTAAAAAAGACTCTAAATTTCCAACCTATCTATCCCTTTCATAATTTTATATACTTCTATCAGGTCGCGCACACCCACCAACCTCCAATGCTCTAGAAAAACAAATTAAGTTTGTCCAACCTCTCTTTTTAACAAATACAAATGAGAGGTGTTCAATGCAGCTAAATGTGAGGTGATGCACTTTGGGAAGAATAACAGGAAGGCAGAGTACAGGGTCAATGGAAAGATTCTCGGTAGATTGGATGTGCAGAGGGATCTTGGAGTCCATGTACCTAGATCCTTGAAAGCTGCTACCCAGGTGGATAGTGCTGATACGAAAGCATACGGTGTGTTGGGTTTTATTTGTAGAGGGATTGAGCCGCAATATCACGCTGCAACTATATAAAATGCTAGTGCAGCCACTCTTGGAGTATTGTGTACAGTTCTGATTGCCATATTTTGAGAAGGATGAAGAAGCATTGGAAAAGGTGCAGAGGAGATTTACCAGGATGTTGCCTGGTCTGGAGGGAAGGTCTTATGAGGAAAGGCTGAGAGACTTGGGTCTGTTCTCATTGGGGAGAAGAAGGCTAAAATGGGATTTGATAGCGACATACAAGATTATCAGAGGATTAGATAGGGTAGACAGTGAAAGTCTTTTTCCTAGGATGATGACGTCAGTTTGTACAAGGGGGCGTAACTACAAATTGAGGGGTGATAGATTTAAGACAGATATCACAGGCAGGTTCTTTACGCAGAGACTGGTAAGGGCATAGAATGCCCTACCTGCTAATGTAGTCAACTCAGACAGATTAGGGAGATTTAAACAATCCTTAGATAAGCACATGGATAATGATGGGATAGTGTAGGGGGACGAGCTGAGAATAGTTCACAGGTCAGCGCAACATTGAGGGCCGAAGGGCCTGTTCTGCGCTATATTGTTCTATGTTCTATGGTCTATGCTCCAGTTTAGGCAACATCCTGGTAAATCTCTTTTGCAGTCCCACATCCTTCTCATAGTGTGGTGACTAGAACCCTACAAAATACTCCATTTGTGACCTGACTAAAGTCTCACACAGCTGCAGCATGACACACAACTCTTATACTCAAGGTCTTGAATGATACAGGCAAGCATGCTGTACACCTTCTTTACTACCTCATCTACTTGTGTTGCCATTTTCAGGGAACTATGGACTTGCACCACAAGACCCCTCTGCATATCAATGCTGTTAAGGTTGCTGTCATTTATTGCATTCTTTCATTTTACATTTGACCTCTCAAAATGCATCACCTCACACTTGTCTGGATTAAACTTCATTTGCCATTTCCCCATCTGACTTTCCAACTGATTTATATCTTGTTGTATCCTCTGATAACCTTCCTTGCAGTCCACAACTCCACCAAAATTTGTATCTGCAAACTTATTAATCAGATCACTAACATTTTAATGTGTGTCACTAATATATTACAAAGAACAGAGGTATCAGCACTAATCCTTGTGGAACATTATTGGTGACAGACCTCCAGTCAGTGAGATGCCCCTCCATAACTATGCTCTGTCTTCCGTGACTAGGCCAACTTTGTAATCACTCACCATGAATTCCATACAACCTAATCTTCTGGACCAGCTTACCATGATGGAACTTGTCAAATGCTTGAGTAAAGTCCACGTAGTCAATATTCACTGTCATACCCTCAAAAATCATCTTTGTCACTTCCTCAAAATACTCAAACAAGATGTGAGACAAGACCTCGCCTGCATAAAGCCACACTGAATATCCCCAATAAATCCAGTCTTCTCTAAATGCAAGTAAATCCTGTCTCTAAGAATCTTCTCCAATAATTTCCCTATCAGTGATGTAATGTCCATTGGCCAATAATTTCCTGGATTATTCCTGTTGCCCTTCTTAAACAAAGGCACAACATTAACTGTTCTCTGGTGTTCTGGGATCTTGCCTGTGGCTAAAGAAATTACAAAGATCTCTGTCAAGACCTCAGCAACTTCTTCACTTGTCTCCTTCAGTATCCTGGGATAGATCCCATTAGGCCCTGGGTCTTATCTACTTAAATATTTTTCAAGACTTCCAAAACCTCCTCCTTCTTAATGGCAATATGCCCCATAGTATCAAATTCTCCTTAATCCTACTTGACAAGGACATTATATGGCCTCATCTAGGGTCGGGAGTGTGGTGCTGGTAAAGCACAGCAACATCCAAGAAGCAGGAGAATTGATGTTTCGGGCTTAAGCCCTTCATCAGGAATCTTCTAGCCTTCCTAATTTTTCATTTAAGTTCTTTCCAGCTTTCTTTATACACAAGGGACTTGTTTGATTTCAATTTCCTAAACCTTAGATTTGCTTCCTTTTTCTTTTCGACTAAACTTTAAACATCCACTGTCTTCCAAAATTCCTGAATTTTACCATCTTTCATTTTCAAAAAAACATGCTGGACCTAAACTCTGATCAACTGGTCTTTAACATATCAGTTTTTGTAATGGCTTCCACATTGTAATACCATGTACTAATTAAAGCTCTCAGCTCATCTTCAAAAATCACCAGCATATTCATTAGAAATGATTTTTTCCACCAGTGGAGACTGGGAGAAGGACATGGAAGATACAGAATGTGGGGAAATAGATGGTGACATCTTGAAAAATGTCCATATTACAGAGGAGAAGGTGTTGGATTCTTAAAGTACATAAAGGTGGATAAATCTCCAGGCCCTGATCGGGTTTATCCAAGAACTCTGTGGGGAAGCTAAGGCCCCTTGCTGAGATATTTGGATCATTGATAGTCACAGGTGAGGTGTCAGAAGGCTGAAGGTTGGCTAATGTAGTGCCACTTTCTAAGGAACATTGTAAGGAAAAGTTAGGGAACTATAGTCCGGTGAGCCTGATATCGGTGGTGGGCAAGCTATTGGAGGGAATCCTGAGGACTTGGATTTACAGGCAAGGACTGATTAGGGATAATCAACATGTCTTTGTGCGTGGGAAATCATGCCACACTAAGTTGATAGAGTTTCTTGAAGTAGTCACATACAGGATTGATGAACGAAGAGAGGTGGACATGATGTATATGGACTTCAGTAAGGCATTCAACAAGGCTCCTCGTGGTAGAATGGTTAGCATGATTAGATCACATGGAATACAGGGAGAACTAGTCATTTGGATACAGAACTGGCTCGAAGGTAGGAGACAGAGGGTGGTGGTGGAGGGTTGCTTTTCAGCCTGGAGACCTGTGACCAGTGATGTCTCACAAGGATCAGTGCTGGCTACACTGTATTTTGTCATTTATATTTGAATGTGACCATAGGAGATATAGTTAGTAAGTTTGCAGGTGATGACACCAAAATTGGAGGTACAGTGAACAGTGAAGAAGGTTACTCTGGTGCAACAGGATCTTGATCAGATGGGCCAATGGGTTGAGGAGTAGCAGATGAAGTTTAATTTAGACAAATGTGAGGAGCTGCATTTTGGAAAAGCAAATCAGGGCAGGACTTATACACTTAATGATAAGGTCCTGGGGAGTGTTACTGAACAAAGACACCTTGGAGTGCAGGTTTATAGTTCCTTGAAAGTAGAATCTCAGGTAGATACGACATTGAAGAAGGCATTTAGTATGTATTCATCAGAATATTGATTATAGGAGTTTGGAGGTCATGTTGCGGCTCTACAGGACAGTGATTGGGCCAATTTTGGATTATTGTGTGCAATTCTGGTCTCCCTCCTATTGAAAGGAAGTTGTGAAATTTGAAAGGGTTCAGAAAAGATTCACATGGGTGTTGCTGGGATAGACGGTTTGAACTATGGGAAAAGGCTGAATAGGCTGTGGCTGTTTTAACTGGAGTGTTGAAGGCTGAGTGATGACCTTATAGAGATTTATAAAACCATCGAGGCATGGATAGGGTAAATAGACAAGGTCTTCTCCCTGTGTTGGGGGAGTCCAGAACTAGAGGGCATAAGTTTAAGGATGAAAGGGAAAAGATTTAGAAGGGTCCTAAGAGGCAATATTTTTACGCAAAGGGTAGTGCGTGTATGGAATGAGCTGCCAGACAAAGTGGTGGAGGCTGTTACAACATTTAAAAGGTATCTGGATGGGTACACAAATAGGAATGTTTTTGTGGGTATATGGGCCAAGTACTGGCAAATAGGACCAGATTAGTTTAGGATGGTCAGCATGGACGAGTTGGACCAAAGGGTTTGTTTCCATGCTGTATATCTCTATAATTTGATGTTATTTCTCCTTCCTTAACATACATTTGTCCATATGATCATTAATTTTATCCTGAATAATTGTTTTTAGACTTTCCCCAACTGGCTGGTTTGTAATTCCTGGACTTATCTTGATACCCATTTTTGAACATGGTTATAATGCTTGCGATTCTCCAGTTTTCTTACACCATATCCAGTGTAAGAAAGATAGAAAGATTCATGCTCATGCCTTTGCCATTTCCAGTCTCACTTTATTCAGTGTCATATTCGTTGCCTTGACAAGTTTAACTACTGACAGTTTATTCCATATCTTCTTTTTTTAAATCAATTTTGAACCCTTCTAATGACTTAATTTTCTCCTCTGTCAAAATGGGCTGGGTGACATCTGCTTTCTTGGTTAGCATTCATTTAATATCTCAGCTATTCCTCCTGCCTCTATGAGGAAATGCCCTCTTTGCTCCTAATTTTTACTACCCATTTAATGTTTGAACTTGAATTTGTTTTTCTTTACGTTTGGTGTTGTTCATTCCGTAATTCCTCTTTGCTTCCTGAATTTATTTTGTCACATTCCATCTGAAAATTCAATATTCCACTTGGTTCTTAATTATATTTTCTATCTGACATCTCTTATAAACGCATTGTTTCTCCTTTAACTCAATTTCCATCTTGCTGTCATCCAGGGAGCCCTGGATTTGTTTCCGTACCTTCCCTTTTAAGACAGTAGGCCTTGACAGTGTTTAAATCTCTTCTTTAAAGGTAGCTATTGTCCAATTACATGTTTTCCCACCAAACTGTAGCCCAAGGCAAATCAGCCAGGCTCTGTGCTTTCCTCATTAATTATTCTTTCTCTGGACTGTTCATTGTTCTTTTCCACAGTCACCCTAAATCACTGCCTATTAAATATGCCTCCACAAACAAATGATCTACTTGACCTATTTAATTCTACAGTGTTATGATCCTAGCTTATGTTAGCATGAGGCAAGACAGATCCCATAGTGAAGTTTGGCTTGATAAAAATTAACATGATGATTAGTCACAAAAGCATATCTATATGTGGCTGCAGATATTCTTTATCAGCAGAACATAAGTTTATTACACAAAAGAAGAAGCAAAATAAATTAGGCAATATGGATCTTAACAGAAACAATAAAATAATGTTTCAAGCCATTTCCTAACACCATCCATGGCAGAGACTGAACTCTGAACAAATATGTTCCTCTCTCAAATCTTTTAAATTTTTACTCAATGAACTCCTTCCACTTTGCTGCATGGACCTCAGAGATAATTTTACAATTCTTTTCGAAATATTTCCCATTTCTAAGAACATACACTTCCTCAATTTTAACAAGTTGAAAACTTCTATGTCTCTCCCAGCTGGGAAGTTTCACAAACTCAAAATCATTTCTGGTGAGATGACTGGTTCCCCGGAACTAAACTGGAAATACTCCTGTTGAAAAAACAATTGAGAGGTGCTGGTGTTTGACTAGGGTGGACAAAGTTGAAAATCACACAACACCAGGTTCTCGTGAAACAGGTTTATTTGCAAGCACTAACTTTTGAAACGCTGCCACCTGATAAAGAGGCAGCGTCTCGAAAACTAATGCTTCCAAAACACTTATTGGTCTATAATCTGGTGTTGTGTGATTTTTAACTCTGCTGAAAGAAAATATTTTACATTTTGAACTTAACTATTGTTCCTTCTTAACTGAAGTCAAGACAAGACTAATGACTTTCTTCAATTTATTCTGTCATACACTCAAAGGTGTAAGCATCGTATTCATTAAAAGTATGTGGGTTATACCAGGAACTTGACTGCAGTCACGTTTCCTTACCAATGATGCATTTAAGTCTGTGTTCTAGTATAACTTTCTGAACTAAAAAAAAATTATAGAACTGACAAAAATCCCTCTGCTTCTATTTTAAAATCTAACTTCCAAACATTATAATTATATATTATTCACTTTTTTTACAGCAAGTGTCTCAGTATCTCTATTTGCTCTGTTAGAGAAAATTCTGTTCTATAGGTATTCCTGAAAAAAAAACAATAGAAAACTTGCAGAATGGTCATGTTAACTGCAGATTAATATCACTAGCAATAAAGTGAAAGTGCAATTTGGGTCAGAGGAGGATTTAATAGGGTTAGAATAGAAGAGCAGAGATGTACTGCTGAGGTTGTATAAGTCTCTGGACAGACTGCATTTCAAATATTGAGCAGTTTTGGGCCCTTTATTAGAGGGTCTCCAGGAGCAGTTGAGGAATCTGGTTCTGTCCTTGATGGAATTAAGAGAATGAGGGTTGATAAAATTGAAACTTACTGAATTCAGAAAAGACTGAATAGCATGGACATTGAGAAGATGTTCCACTAGAAAGACAGACTAGGTCATGAGGGCACAGCCTCAGAGTGAATAGACAACCCTTGAGAACTGAGATGAGGAGGAAATGTCTCAGGTGATGAATGCATGGAACTCATTGGCAGAAGGCTGTGGAGGCCAAGGAATTGAGTGCATTTAAGATGGCGATACATAGGTTCTTGATTAATATGCAGATCAAGGATTACGGGAAGAAGGCAAGTCATGGGGTTGAGCAAGATATCAGCCAAGATCGAATGATGGAACAGACTCAATGGGGCAAATGGCCTAAATTCTGTTCCTATAATCTTATGATTTTATGGCAATGGACCCTTGGAGTACAGAGACACAAACTACAGCAATTTTTTTTTGAAGTATGTCAACAAAATGTCAGAGGAATATAATTCAAAAGCAATGAAGCTATGTTAAATTACATAGACCTTAATTATATGAAACATAGAGTTATTTGCATTGTTCTGTTTTCTACTGAGTAAGAAAACTGCAAAAACACAGGAGCAAGTGTAACGAAGGTTGATACCAAAACTTACAATTTACAACTATCAGGAAAAACCGAAGAGGACAGGATGTATTTTTTCTGGAATGCAAAAGGCTAAAAGGTGAACTCACATTGATCTTCAAAAGTTGTAAAATGTTTAATAGATTTAGAATTCAAGAAAAAATTTTCACCTATTAGGGAGTTTAAAACCAAGGATGAAACATTATCATCACTGGTAAATCCAACAAAGAATTTAGGAGAATTACTTACTTAGAGAGGATAAAGAACATGCAGCTATATCCCAATATAGACTGGTTGAGGCAAATAATGCATTTAAGGGCAAGGTAAATAAGTACACGAGAAAAAAATGGAACAGATGGATTTGCTATCAGGATGGCATGATGGATAGTGAGAAGAGATTCATTCAGAACACCTGTTGGGCTAAATAGCCTGTTTCTGTAATTTTTTACTTAACTCTATTGATGAATACAACCTATTACTTAAGTACAAATGAGAGATAAATGAGTGAATGGCTTTCATATTCAATGGATGAATGCATCATTTATTGCCAAACAGAAGTAAGTGGCTTGATCTCATCTATGTGAGTGAGAGAATACTGCAATTTGCCTCAGTGTGCTGGAGTTGTGGTGACTTTTGGGGCTCTGTAATTGCAAACCAGGGTTCTATCCTAGTTATCAGACAGCTAGTCTTGATATCAAACTTCTGGACACAATTGTGACTATCTTCTTGGCAAGGAAAAACAGTTAATGTTTTGCTTCCAGTAAGACTCTTGCTAATGCTGTCAATGTCATTAAAAGTAACAGTTAATTGTTCATTATAATTACAATTAGCACTTACAATTTCTGGTAGAACAAAAGTCTTAGAATCATAAACTTTTACGGTACAGAGGAGGCCATTCAACCCATCATGTTTGTACTGATACCCAAAAGATCTACCCAGCTTCTCCCATTTTCCAGCCTTATCTCTATTATCCTCCAAACTCATCACTTTTCAATATATAGCCAGCTCTCTTTTGAAACCTCCCACAGAATCCACCTCCACCACTCTCCAAATCCTAACAGCTTTCTGAGTAAAGAAATTTCTCTTCCTCTCACTCCTACCTCTCTTGATGAAAACTTTGAAGTTGTGACCTCTAGTTACTGACATATGAACTAGTGGAAATAGAATATCCTCTTTATCCTATCAAACTTGTTCAAAATTTTGGACAACTCAATAACGTCACTTCTTAATCTTCTCTGCTCCAAGGAGAATAAGCCCATTTCTTAAAACTTGCCTTTCATCTAAAAAAAATCCCACATTCCCAGTATCATTCTAGGAAATTATCTTTAAACTCTCCCTAGCCTTTAGCATCCTTTCTTAAATAAAAATGCCAGAACAGAACACAATATTCCAAATGTAGTCTGACCAATGAGGTTTAGCATCACATCCTTGCTTTATACTCTATGCCTCTATTCATAAACCCAAAGATCCTATATACCTTCTTAACAACTGTCTCAATTTGCCTGGCCACCTTCAGACAATCATGCATATGAGCTCTGAAGTCCCTCTGCTTCTATACTCCCCTCAAAGTTGTACCATTGAGCCTGTATTGTCTCTCTATATTTCTTTTACCAAAATGCATTACTTCTCATTTCCTGATTTGGAGACGCCGATGTTGGACTGGGGTGTACAAAGTTAGCTTTCGGAACGCTGATGCTTCATCAGGTGATTGATCTCCTGATGAATCACCTGATGAAGGAGCAGAGTTTCAAAAGCTAGTGCTTCCAAATAAACTTGTTAGACTATAACCTGGTGTTGTGTGATTTATAACTCTCATTTCCTAGCATTGAAATTCATCTGCCAAGCATCTGCCCATTTGACCAACTTGTTATTGCCCCATGAAGTCTCTCAGCATTATCCTCGCAATTCATTATTCTCTCAATCTTAATATCTTATTGGGCAAAAGTATAAAAAATTCTAAAGGAATAGATTGTTTCTACAGAAAGTTTGAAAAGAATGCTGCTTGTCTGAAGTGGTTGAGGCATTCACTGTTTTATTTTCACCATCCTTGCAGGTTAAGGGTTAATATAAAAGCTTAGTTTGATTTAGTTTCAACTACCTTACAAACTCTGTGAACTCTTGTCATGTGAAATGGAGAGGCACCCACCAGGCTGTATTGCTAAAAGATAGAGTCAGATTATATGTGACCCATAATTTGTTGGGAATGCACGAAAAATATATGGGTATTGTTCCAAAATTGTGGCGTTCATAAAATACATTATATGATTTGTAAGAAACTGCCAGCAAAAAAAATTTGTTCAGCAACTGACTTGAACTATACACATGTAGTGGATGAGGTGCTTGAATGTATATGTATATTATATATATGCACATATTTAAATATATATTTAATTATTTTTATCTGGCTATTGGACATTGATTCTGAGAGGAAAGTAGAATTTAGTTGGTGTTGGATTAAACCTCTTAGTAAATTAAGTTTGTCTGTCTTTTTTGAAAGATTTTGTACATCGTGTTCCTTTCTATAGATTGAGACAAACTGGTTGAACCTAGTCAGAATATCTATTTATTATAAATCCTGCCTCATTGTATGTTGCACTGCCTGAAGTCTTGAACAGCTGCCAAATTTCTATCATGTGAATGATTAATGATACGAATTGCATTCCTCATCCCAAATGGGAACTATTTAGTTGAAATATGAGCACTGAGTTCATTTTTGCCTGCTGTTAATGTAAAAATGGGGCCTTAAATTAAAACTGATTTTTGACTATTATTTTCCAGAAGTTTACATGCACTGTTCATTCATTTGGTAATTTCATTTAAGATCAATAAGGAACAAAGGCATTTGGATTTCATGAGGTATTCTGGCTAACTTATGAGTTTCATCATGAGTGAATAAACGTCAGGGTTTGAGGCCTCATCAGGGTTTCTTTGTTCAAAAGTTTATCCTGTATACAGGTAAATTCTGTAACTTTGTATAAGCAGACTGTACACTGCTAAATTCATTCTGTTGAGAACTTGTTTAAGAATGATTACTACCCTGTTGTTTAATTGAAAGCTGTGGTTGGTTTTGTTACTTAATTCCAAGAATAGTCCTCAAGAATTACATGTTGCATGAAACATTTGTGCAATATAACACTTAAAGGAAATTTTCATCCATAATACATGTTCTATTTAATAATCATTTAGTTCCATGGCGCTAATTTATTTCTAGAATGTAATCCATACAGTAAAGGTACATCTCGAAGTGTATGCTTTTCATCAGTCTTATAAATCACAGTTATTACCATTTGTAGAAAGATCGTTGATAAAATGTGGGCACTGCGTCATATCTAGATATTTTCTGCACAAACACTGCTGTACAGTGATACAAGGCTTGAAACAACAGAACTTCTTCATTTCCAAAGGTTTTCCAATCAAAGTTCTCAAAGAGACATTATATCATTTTGAAATGAAAACACAACTATTGTTATTAGAGGTAAGGAACAGTGAGGTCACGGAGGCCCCATCTCTTTCAATATGTCATCAATCTCTGAGACAAGCACGTCAAGACAAAAAGAGAAGCAGAAGTTCAAATAAAAACTGTTCCTTTCATATCTTTCGCTCCCACATTATACTATCATTCATCAAATAATGTTTCATCAACCACTGGATGTCAACAATCACTTTGACCATCAACCACATTCTTGACTCTGAACATTATATAGTGGGCTTTCCATCTCTGTTATCTGACCAGTATTCTGATGTTCGTTTCCATTTGTGATTCTTCCCAGTAGGAAAGTCAAAGTGGGTGGAATTCAATGCCTTCTCCTGAGGCACATTTGTTGGCGCTATTTGTGGAGGTATTTAACCAGGTGAAAGAATGATCAGTCTCTGCCACAATTAAGTATAGGGTGGGAAGTCTGATGAACAGCTTCCAACCCTCCCAACAATTCAAGCCCTCAAATGAGGAACAAATGCCCAGTATAGGCCTTCATTCCACTGCCATGGGTACTCAACCAGTAGTGGGCAGATTACTCATTGTACTGGAAGCCAAGCAAGTATTGTAAGGATTCTTGGGAAGCAGTCACTTATCATCAGGCACCTTCAGTGGGTACATTATTGGCATCATCCACTCTGTTTCCCTAATTCTCAGGCCCATCACCCAATTAAAAGCTCAATTACCACTTACTAGTGTTGAGTTAGGAAGGGGAGTGCTCGTGATCATGGTTCCCTAATGCAGGCAGTCATCAAATTATGGCAACTTTTTGATAGTTTACTGAATTTCTTAAGAAGCAGCTGTTTTGATAGACTAGGATAAACTAGGTATATAGGAGGGAGGAAGTCCCCAATGCCTTATCTTCACCATGGACATCCAGTCCCTGTACACCTCCATCCCCCATCACGAAGGACTCAAAGCCCTCCGCTTCTTCCTTTCCCACCGTACCAACCAGTACAATTCCACTGACACCCTCCTTTGACGGACTGAACTAGTCCTCACCCTGAACAACTTCTCTTTCCAATCCTCCCACTTCCTCCAAACCAAAGGAGTAGCCATGGGCACCCGCATGGGCCCCAGCTATGCCTGCCTCTTCGTAGGATATGTGGAACAATCCATCTTCCGCAACTACACTGGCCCCAAACCCCACCTTTTCCTCCGCAACATCGATGACTGTATCGGCGCCGCCGCGTGCTCCCACGAGGAGGTTGAACAGTTCATCCACTTCACCAACACCTTCCACCCCAACCTCAAATTCACCTGGACAGTCTCAGATTCCTCCCTCCCCTCCCTCGACCTTTCTATTTCTATCTCAGACGACCGAATCAA
>NC_057711.1:94868717-94916294 GCF_004010195.1 Chiloscyllium plagiosum | reverse complement strand
AATTAAGTCTAGTTTGGATAGACTGAGTTCTGTAGGGGTTATTTATTCTGTTCTCTGTCTTTCATTGTGTAATTTTGTGAATAAAATTTTGTCTGTTTTAAAACCTGGTTGTCAACTTCGCTAACTTAATTTGGGTAATTTTCATTGTATACTTACCGAAACAAATTACAAAGCTATGGTCTGGGCTGCCTGCTTAAGAATATTTTCAGTGGTCTGGCCGAGTCCATAACAGCATATAAAACATTTCCCCTACCCCCACCTTGTCTCAGTCAAATCCCTCGAACTCAGCACCGCCTTCCTAACCTGCAATCTTCTTCCTGACCTCTCCGCCCCCACCCCACTCCGGCCTATCACCCTCACCTTGACCTCCTTCCACCTATCGCATTTCCAACCCCCCTCCCCCAAGTCCCTCCTCCCTACCTTTTATCTTAGCCTGCTGGACACACTTTCCTCATTCCTGAAGAAGGGCTTATGCCCGAAACATCGATTCTCCTGTTCCTTGGATGCAGCCTGACCTGCTGCGTTTTTCCAGCAACACATTTTCAGCTCTAAACTAGTTATATACACAAAGAAAGGACCCAATCATGAGAGTTAAGAATATTTCACTGATCCTGAAGCCATTCTATCGAATGGAGGAATATGAACAGCAGCTTTTAAGTGGTGAGGTGTTTGTCCCTCATATTGTGCAGTCTTTGGTGGTAGTCTTTGATAGTAACAGTTCTTGTTATTCCCTTGTGCTGATGAAGGGGAACTCTTAATCTTCTCCAAGAAGTTAGTGGCTCATTCCCCTGGATTCTCACTTTCTCTCTCCCCATCTACCCCTGTTGATAGACCTCATTTTGACAGGTGGCCATATTATGCTGTCAATCACCTGTTCAAACCCTCTCAACCAAGGACCTCAGACAGCTACTAATATGCAGGATGGCCATTGTCTTCTTGCCTATCTTAATATGAAGATATGTATTCATTCTTTTGAGGAATAAAAATATATTTTCCAAAACACTGTGTTCACAATAGTGCAGCACCCAATAAATCTTTTATCTGTGCTTTTGAAAGGCTAGTTACTATAGTGACACTATTAAATAAACTTTCATTTGACACAGGAATACTAGAAGAACACACTTTTAAATGGGTCCCCAATTTATATGAATGGAGTACACCTTTCCAAAGATAGATAATATGAAACTTTTGCTGGTTTTCCAGCGAGTGAGATTCATGTTGGCCACTGAACTCTGCCCATCAGTTGTTTTAACAATATGTACAAACTATTGCAAAAAGTAAATTCCATCTCACTTCTCTAATGCCCCATCTCCCCCACCACTCACCATCAAACTGATGATCTCTGCTCCTCTTTTAAATGTGATACCTCCTACAGTAGCAAAGGTTCCAACAGCTAGCTAACAATACCTGAGTGATGTTTACCTGTAGCAGGAAACCATGGCAAGCAATGGAAAAAACTATGATTTTCCTAACCATCCAAAAACTGTTCGAACCTACATCCAAATGTCTGCACATTCAAGTATTTACAGGTACATACCAACAGATGCCAGGACTTTTCAATTCAACTCTCCTTATCCCAGGCATACTGGAACCACTTGTAGTAATTTCCCTGTAGTAATTTGAAAACAGCTATGATAGACCAATTCACCGATTAAAGCTGGGGCAAGTTCTCATCAGCACACACAATAAAACTGTACATCACTGAATCTCTACAAAATACATCTTCTGAAGAAATAATAACTATAAGTACTAGACAAATTCAGCAGGCCTATCAAGATCTGTGGAGAGATAAACAGGTTAATGTTTGGACTTGAAATGCTAACTCTGTTTCTCTCTCCACAGATGCTGCCAGACCTGCTGAGTTTATGCAGCACTTCCTCTTTAGTTCAGATCTCCTGAATCCACAGTTTTAAATGGGATTTCATGAAGACTTTTTGTTACTTACATACCAATTGGCTTTACCACAATTGAAGAATTTAGAACGTTAGTTGTAGAACACAAACTTGCCTTACTTGTATTGGTTATAATGTGATTCCAGCCCCATTAGTTTAAATGACATGGCCTTTGCGTGAGTTTCTTATGATGCGAGATCACACAAGAATCAAACTATCGTGTAATATCAGAACCGACTGTATTAAAAACTTGAAGCCTTTTCTTTCCAGAAAGTCCATAAATGGAACAAGTTAAAGAGTTAGTGGGCCTATAGATACAATTTCCTGGCTGGAGTCGAGCTAGAGATCAAAAACAATAAGAAATGTGGCAAGCTGGCTACTGACCATTCTTGGAAAAGACTGGTGAGCACAGTGGAAGTGCCAATCTTGACAGTAACCAATTAAGCCCATTGTTGTTACAATAGGGGAAGATGCCACTGGTCAACAAATACTGATTCCAACATTTTGCTTTAAGTAGGGGTCCTGCAAACAATTAAAGCCCTTGGAAAAGGTTGCTCAAAAGTGGAAATGGGTATTAAGGGTTGGTTTTATCACTGCCTGAAGTTTTCCAATTACCTGACACATATGACATTTCCAGTCAAGTTCAACTACATCCTTATGCAGTCCAGGCCAATAAAATGTTTTCATATTTTGACTTGAGTTTTCCTGACTCCCAAATGATCTCTTGTCTTTATCCATGCCTTTATCCACCAATCAAAATTACTTTGTTTGATCCTTTCAACTCTACAAGCATTTCACCAGGTTTCTTCCTCAGATTCCTAAAACATTTTCTGCAGGCTTCTGGTACTAGTTCATATGCACCTAAAATAGCATATTTCACCTCATCATACTCCCCAGATGCCTGCTCTGATGGTGGTGCGAATATCTCACTAGTTCTACTTACTCACTTCGTTTGGAACAACAAGGTCACCAGCCATTGCACTCATTTAGCCATTTTTTCAATGAAATGAAAAAGGTTTCTACATCCTTCTCATCAAACTTAGGCAATGCTTGGAGATATTTAAAGAGATCCCCACCAGGCCTTTGGCTGTGATGGGATTAATCTTCATCACTGTCCTGATCACTTCTCCTACTTTTCTCCTCTATGACTGCCAATTTGAGTCACTTTTGAGTTTTTAGGTTCAACTTCTGAAGTTCCCACTTTCTCCTTTCTTCTGTTTTTAATCATAATTTAAACTGTTTTATTTACTTTTTTCTTTGTATTCTGCCAAAGCTATTCTTTTCTTTTCTATTTCACTTGCCATTGCCTCTAATTGAAGTTGTTTAAGTTTCAATTGAATGTTAGCCCTTTGAATGATTGAAGGCAGGATGGGGATTAACAGTGGGGAAAGAACGGTCAACAACATGGGCAAGAAGTGATGTTCAGGAGGCCCATTCCATCGCCACAATCCCAGTTCCCTTAGTCTGGCGCTGTATGCCTTTGTACAAGGAACTCCAATGATAGCCATCTTCCCTCCAGCCACATCCCAACTTCGTAGGAGGTAGCAAGTAAGTATGACAGGGTTTGGTTTTCAGATCTCCCCCTCCTGCCCACCATTAGTTGAATATGGGTAGTTGCTGGATGACGCTGTTAAGGGGGAATTAATATGCACATAAGGATTTCAAGTAGCAGAGGGGCGAAAAGGCTGTGAACAAGCCTCATAAGAGGGCATTAGGTTCTGGCAGGAAATAAATTTACTGAAGTCAGGAATTAAGCCATACTTCCTATTTATTGAGAGAAACTCCAGCTCAATGAAACTCCTATTGAAAAGGACAAAGACTGATTAATTTCTGACAATGAAATTGATGGAGACAATCTAATTGGAAGACCTATGAGCAAGTAGCTAAGATATTTCTGAATTTTCTGCCTTCACATTCCTTCAAATTGAATCAAATTAACAGTGTGAATTATTCCAGAATCATCCCAACAATCACAATGGTTCATGTTAACATTCCACTAATCTGGGAATTATAAGTAAACATTAGCTGCTGTGTTTTATTTCTCATTCACCTATACAAGACAAAAGGTAATTAAAATTAATATTGTTTCCAAAACCAATCCTTCATTCCACCATAGAATAAAAACTGAACTAATGACTTGATTCCTTACCTGGTTAATGATAGAAAGTGGTATCCATGTTGAGGGGCAGGGGGCAGGTTGTAGCAGAAGAAATTGCATAACTTGGGATTTAAAGAAACTCAACAAACATTATTTCAATGCTCCATTACTAGGTATGAATGAACTGCAGGTTTTATTTTGGTATTTTAGACTTTCCAAATCAAACAAAATTAATGTAAATAGCTCCTAAGGGACACTATAGTGAAAATCAAAATATCAAAGAAAAATCAATAAATTAAATCAAAATGTAATTTGGCATGTTGACACTTTAGACTGACCCATGTTGTGCCCATCCACCATATAGTCTTGAGGCATCGGTTCAGGATACTGTCATACCCTTCAATTGAACCCTGTTTCTGTTAGGCATTGGAGTTAAAATTTGGGCCTATGAATTTGCACAGAGTAAGCACAGTGTAAGGGACCACTTATGTTTTCTTTAGAATTGGAAACTAGAAAAAGGAACTTATACACTACTTTTTAGCGAAAATATTGGTTAGCACTTCTGCTTCACAGCGCCAGCGTCCCGGGTTCAAGTCCAGCCTTGGGCGACTGTCTGTGTAGAGTTTGCACATTCTCCCCATGTCTGCTTGTGTTTCCTCTGGGTGTTTCGGTTTCCTCCCACAGTCTAAAGATGTGCAGGTCAGGTGAATTGGCCATGTTAAATTGCCCATAGTGTTAGGTGCATTAGTCAGAGGGAAATGGGTCTGGGTGGGTTACTCTTTGAAGGGTCAGTGTGGACTTGCTGGGCCGAAGGGCCTGTTTCCACACTGGAGGGAATCTAATCTAATCTAAAAAAGTTTGGTTTGATTTGATTTATGTCACATGTACCTAAGTACAGTGAAAAGCTTAGTTTTGCGAGCAGTATAAGCAAATCATAGCAAACAAAGAAATGCAGATCATAGTGTGCTTCGACAGAGCGAAGCATACAAGGTTACAACTGTACAGAAAGTAGGCAAAACATGATCAACATTATTTGAAGTTAGAGAGTCCATTTAGCAGTCTAATAGCGACAGGGAAGAAGCTTTTGTGCATGTGTTCAAGCTTCTGCATCTTCTGCCTGATGGAAGAGGTTGGAAGAGAGCTTTACCGGGGTGGGAAGGGTATTTGATAATGTTGACAGCCTTTTGTTGCATTGATAAGTGTAAATGGAGTCCATGAATGCGAGATTGGCTTCCTTGATGGGCAGAGATGTGCACATAATTTTCTGTAGTTGTCCTGGACAGAGCAGTTGCTGTCCAAGGCCATTATGCACCCAGTAGAATGCTTTCTATAATGCATCTGTATAAGTTGGTGAAGGTCCTTATGGATATGCTAAATTTCCTAACCGGCCTGAGGAAGAAGAGGCACTGTTGTGCTTTCTTGATCATTGTATCTACGTGCGAAGATCAGGACAGATTGTCAGTTATCATCATTCCTAGGAACTTGATGTTCATGACCCTCTCCACCTCAGTTCCATTGAGGTAGATAGAAGTCAATGATCAATTCTTTCATTTTGCTGAGAGAGACATTGAGAGAGAGGCTGTTATCATTTGCACCATGGCACCAAGCACTCTAAATCCTTTCAGTAATCTGATTCATTGATATTTGATATCTGTCTGACCACAGTGGTATTGTCAGCAAATTTGTGGATGGTGTTTGTTTGAAATTTGGTGACACAGTCGTGGGTGCGCAGAGATTTCAGAAGGGGGCTGAGAATGTATCCTGGCAGGGCGGTAGCCTTGAGGGTTATTGTAGAAGAGGTGCTGTTGTCTATTTTCATTGATTGCAGTCTGTGGGTCAGGAAGCTGAATATCCAGTTGCAGAGTGTGGAGCTGAGACCGGAGTCTTGAGTTTTGAGATTAGGTTAAAAATAATGACTGCAGATGCTGGAAACCAGAGTTTAGATTAGAGTGGTGCTGGAAAAGCACAACGGTTCAGGCAGCATCCGAGGAGCAGTAAAATAGACGTTTTGGGCAAAAGCCCTTCATCAGGAATACAGGCTGTATTCCTGATGAAGGGCTTTTGCCCGAAACATCGAGTTTTGAGATTAGTCTGGAGGTGAATATGGTGTTGAAGGAGAGCTGTAGTCAATGGATAGGAACTTGACGTAGGTGTCCTTGTTATCCAGATGTTCCAGGGATGAGTGTAGGGCTAGAGAAATGCCATCCACTCTGGACGTTTTTTATTCGGTAGATAACTTACAGAGGATTGATGATTATGGAGGCCATAGCCACTGGGCGGTAGTTATTAAAATTTGTTGCATAGAACATAGAACATTACAGCACAGTATAGGCCCTTTGGCCCTTGATATTGCACCACCCTGTGAAACTAATCTGAAGCCCATCTAACCTACCCTATTCCAATCTTGTCCATATGCCTATCCAATGACCATTTAAATGCTCATAAAATTGGTAAGTCTACAACTGTTGCAGGCAGTGTGTTATACGCCCATACTAAAACTGGGGCTATTTTCCCTAGTGTCGCAGGCTAAGGGGTGATGATATAGAAGTTCATAAAATCATGAAGATCATGAAAAATATGAGCAGCACGGCGGCACAGTGGTTAGATCTGCTACCTTACAGAGACCCAGGTTCAATTCCCACCTCAGGCAACTGTCTGTGTGGAGTTTGCACATTCTTCCCATGTCTGCGTGGGTTTCCTTCGGTGCTCCGGTTTCCTCCCACAGTACAAAAATGTGCCGGTTAGGTGAATTGGCCATGCTAAATTGCCTGTAGTGTTAGGTGAATGGGTAAATGTAGGGGACTGGGTCTGGGTGGGTTGCTCTACGGATGGTCGGTGTAGACTTGTTGGGCCGAAGGGCTTGTTTCCACACTAAGTAATCTAACCTACTCTCTGAGTAAAGAAACTACCTCTGACATCTGATCTATATCTATCACCACTCAATTTGAAGCTATGCCCCCTTGTGCTATCTATCAACATGTGAAGAAAAAGGCTCTCACTGTCCACCCAATCTAACCCAATGTTTATCTTATATGTCTCAATTAAGTCACATGTCGAACTTCTCTCTCCAACGAAAACAGCCACAAATCCCTCAAAATTTCTGCATAAGATCTTCCCTCCATACCGGGCAACATCCTAGTAAATGGGCGGCACGGTGGTACAGTGGTTAGCACTGCTGCCTCACAACGCCAGAGATCCGGGTTCAATTCCCGCCTCAGGCGACTGACTGTGTGGAGTTTGCACGTTCTCCCCGTGTCTGCGTGGGTTTCCTCCGGGTGCTCCGGTTTCCTCCCACAGTCCAAAGATGTGCAGGGTCAGGTGAATTGGCCATACTAAATTGCCCATAGTGTTAGGTAAGGGGTAAATGTAGGGGTATGGGTGGGTTTCGCTTCGGCGGGTCGGTGTGGACTTGTTGGGCCGAAGGGCCTGTTTCCACACTGTAATCTAATCTAATCTAATCTAAATCTCCTCTGAACTCTTTCCAAAGCTTCCACATTCTTCCTATAATGCGGTGACCAGAACTGCACACAATATTCCAAGTGCGGCCGCACTAGAGTTTTGTACAGCTGCATCATGACTTCATGGTTCCAAAACTCAAACCCTCTACTAATAAAAGCTCTCTTCTTAACAACCCTATCAACCTGGGTGGCAACTTTGAGGGATATATGTGCATAGACACCAAGATCTCTCTGCTCATCTACACAACCAAGAATCTTACCATTCACCCAGTACTCTGCGTTCCTGTTACTCCTTCCAAAGTGAATCACCTCACATTTTCCTGCATTTAACTCAATTTGCCACCTCTCAGCCCAGCTCGGCAGCTTATCTATGTCCCTACAACATCCTACAGCACAATCCACAACTCCACCAACCTTAGTGTCATTCGCAAATTTACTAACCCATTCTTCTATGCCCTCATGCAGATCATTTCTAAAAATGACAAACAGCAGTGGACCCAAAACAGATCCTTGCAGTACACCACCAGTAACTGAACTCCAGGATGAACATTTCCCATCAACCACTACTTTCTGTTTTCTTTCAGCTAGCCAATTTCTGATGCAAACCACTAAATCACCCTCAATCCCATGCCTCCATATTTTGTGCAGTAGCCTACCATGGGGAACTTTATCAAACGCCTCACTGAAATCTAAATACATCACATCAATGGCTTTACCCTTATCCACCTGTTAGATCACTTCTCAAAGAACTCAATAAGGCTTGTGAGGCATGACCTACCCTTCGCAAAACTATGTTGACTATCCCTAATCAATGTATTCCTTTCTAGATGATTATAAATCCTATCTTTTATAATCTTTCCAAACATTTTACCCCCAACTGAAGTAAGGCTCACTGGTCTATAATTACCAGGGTTGTCTCTCCTCCCCTTCTTGAACAAGGGAACAACATTTGCTATCCTCCAGTCTTCTGGCGCCATTTCTGTAGACAATGACGACATTAAGATCAAAGCCAAAGGCTCAGCAATCTCCTCCCTGGCTTCCCAGAGAATCCTAGGATAAATCCCATCTGGTCCAGGGGACATATCTATTTTCACACTTTCCAGAATTGCTAATACTGCTTCCTTTCGAACCTTAAGCCCATCTAGTCTAGTAGCCTGTATCTCAGTATTCTCGTTTACAACATTGTCTTTTTCTAGTGTGAATACTGACGGAAAGTATTCATTTGCATCCTGTTACGTTGTTTAGGCCTTGCCACAGGCAGCGGGTGTCTATATGGTTCATTTGAGCCTCTACCTTGGTCTGCTACTGCCTCTCGGCATCTCTGCTTTTCTGTACAGGTCTGCATTGTCCGACTTGAATGCTGCACAACTGGCCTTCAGTAGACAGTGGATTTCCCTGATGAAGGGCTTTTGCCTGAAACGTCAATTTTCCTGCTCCTCAGATGCCAGATCTGCGGTGCTTTTCCAGCACCAGTCTAATCTAGACTTTTGCCTAGTGGATTTCCCCATTCGTCCAAATTTCCTGGTTGGAAAACACCCAGATTGACTTCTTTGGCACGCTGTCCTCCATGCAATTGCTGATGAAGTCTGTGATAGTGGTGGCATACTCATCTCAGTTGTCTACTGAGTTCTTTAACATGATCCAGTGCACTGATTCCCAGATAAGCTCTTCCACTGCCTCAGACCAGCATTGTACCACTTTCCATGAAGGATCCTACCATTTCAGCTTCTGCTTGTCAGCTGAGAAGAAGAACACAGTGTTGTGATCTGATTTTCTGAAGTGTGGATGGGGAATTGAGCGGTAGGCACTTATGTTGTGTAGCAGTGGTCCAGATGCTCGGTCCTCTAGTGCAGCAGGAGACATGTTAATGGTATATTGGCAGCTCCCTCTTGAGGTTGGCCTGGTTGAAGTCGCTGGCCATGATGAATAAAGCCTCGGGGAATTTTGTCTTCAGTGTGTTTGTAGCCATGTAAATTTCGTCCAGAGCATTCTTCATATCTGCCTGGGGTGGTATGTACACGGCTGTCAGGACGGTGGAGGTGAACTCGCGTGGCAGTTAGTAGCGACAGTATTTCACTATGAGGTATTCTAGATCTGGCGAGCAGTGGCTCATCAAGGTTTCCATGTCTGAGCACAAAGAGGTGTTGATTAAGACACACACCCCTCCACCTTTTGCTTTATCTGAGGGCGCTATGCGATCTATAGGGTTTGTGGACAGCCAATCAGGTTACAAGGCACAGTTAGGTATAGCAAGAGTGAGACATATCTCTGTAAAACAGTGCATATAGCAGTCTCTCAGCTCCCTGTGGAAAGTAAGTCTAGATCTGAGTTAATCCATTTTGTTTTCAATAGCTTGGACATTTTCCAGAGGTATGCTGGGGAGGGGAGACTTGAAACTGCATTGTTTCACTCTCACCTGCAGGCCAGTACATCTTCACTGTTTTCTGCTAGGTGTCCTGCATCTGGACAGTCAGAGGAGTCGGTGGTGTGAGTCTGCTGCTCCATAAGGTAAATGAGTTGGGTCCAGTCAGGCTGGGCTACAATCCCCCAGGGTGAGTCACTGCAAGGCTGGTCTGGCCTCCTTGGGGATGGGTGGTGGCGGTAAGAGGTTCAGTCCTAGCTGGTCCCAGCTGTCAGTGGTGTAAGTCTGCTGCTCCAGAAGGCAAATTCTGGAGTTTGTTCGGGATCGGGCGGGCTCTACTCAAACAGCCATTAAGGTCTACACTGCCCCAATGTGATAGATTAGATTAGATTAATTACAGAGTGGAAACAGGCCCTTCAGCCCAACAAGTCCACACCGACCCGCCGAAGCGCAACCCACCCATACCCCTACATTTACCCGTTACCTAACACTATGGGCAATTTAGCATGGCCAATTCACCTGGCCTGCACATCTTTGGACTGTGGGAGGAAACCGGAGCACCCGGAGGAAACCCACACAGACACGAGGAGAACGTGCAAACTCCACACAGTCAGTCGCCTGAGGCGGGAATTGAACCCGGGTCTCTGGCGCTGTGTGGCAGCAGTGCTAACCACTGTGCCACCGTGCCACCCACAATGTGTTTCTGCTGGTCACAAATAACTACCTAACTATTCAAATCCTATTTGCTAGCACTTGTCCCATAGCGTTATATGTCTTGGCATCACAATTGCACATCAAAATACTTCTTAAACAATATGACGATTTCTATCTCCACCGCATTTAGAGGCAGATTCCTATGATCCTGTGGGTGAAAAGAAGATTCTCAAATCTCCCCCTAAACTTCCAGCTCCTTTTTTTAAATGACACCTGCTCATTTATCCCTCCAATAATAATGGCAATTAACTACTTTATCCACATGTTCTTATACCTGAAGAGGCAGTGTACATGCACACCAAGGTTCCAATTATCATCAGTGCTTCCTAGCATCCGAACATTTGTCATGTCTTACCCTTATCCTAGCCCTAATAGGTTTCCTTGCCTATTTGCATCATCTATGTGACAATTCTGTCACTTTAAGAAGGTTAATTTGTCCTTGGTTTTTTTTGAAGAAAGGTGATTAAGGCAAAGGCCGAGAATCTAGTTTAACAATGGAAGGGAAACGGCCAGTTCTCCCAGTTCAGTTTGTTTTAGCTATAGCAGTCACAAGCTGGGCGAGTTAGGGGAGTTGCAAGCTTCATTAAGCATCCATTGATTTTCTCTGAGATCCGTCTCTGGATGTTGCTCCCTTCTGCCTGTAAGAATCTGTGTTTGAATTTACCTTTTTGCCAAGGGGTGCATTTATGGGATGCTACTGTACTGGAACAGTCAATTAGTAATATTTACTGTGTCGGATTGGTTAAGTTTTCCAATAGATAAGTTATTCCAAATTCCACATTCTTTTGTTTGTGTTTCAACTGTAGAGTTTAAATAAATTCTGTTTTGCTTAAAGCTAAGTGGTTTGACCAGCTATGTTACACCAGGAACAGCCACTTCATTTCTGTCTTTAAATTAAAAAAAAGTGAAGGTCTAGACTACCTTGTTAAAATATTTTGAAGGGGTCTGACCTGGTCCATAACACCTAATACTCATCCAGATTGAATTGTATTTGCAACAAATCAGCCTGTTTGATCAGCCTCTCTAATTTAAGGCTATCCTCCTCACTATTTACTGCCCCATCTATTTTTGCATCATCTGCAAATAGATAATTAAATCTCAGAATAATACTCAAAATCATAGAATATTACCCAAATATCCCAGTAGGAGATGTAAGGTAAAATATTTTCAACTAGAGATTGAGGGGAATCTGGAATTCACTGCCTGTAAGGGTGGTAAAGGCAGAAATCCTCTTAACAGTTAAGAGGTACTTCAATGTGCACTTTGATTCCAAGGCATACAAGGCCATAGAATAAATGCTGGAGAAAGGATTACAATAATTAGGTGCTTGCTTTTGACAAATGGAGACTTAATAGCCAAAAGGCCTTTCTCTCTGCTATAGATCTCTTTGACTGTGATTATTTTAGATTAGATTCCCATCAGTATGGAAACAGGCCCTTGTGCCCAACAAGTCCGCACCAACCCTCCAAAGAGTAATCCACCCAGACCCATTCCCCTACCCAACTCCTGACTAATGCACCTAACACTATGTGCAATTTAGCATAGCCAATTCACCTAACCTACACATCTTTGGATTGTGGGAGCAAACTCCACACAGACAGTTGCCCAAGGCAGGAATTGAATCCAGGTCCCTGGTGCTGTGAGGCAGCAGTGCTAACCACTGAACTACCGTGCCGTCCCAAAGAGTGGGCAACTTCTAATTCTGAAGAAGAGTCGCTCGACCCAAAATGTTCACTTTGATTTCTCTCCACAGATGCTGCTAGACATACTGAGTTTATCTAGCAATTTCTGTTTTTAGATCTGATTTACAGCATCCGCATTTCTTTCAGTTTTTAAACTTCCATTTTCCAGTTTCTAGTCTGAAAGGCAAAATATGTGGCCCCCTTACATTGTGCTCACTCTGTGAAGATTCACAGGCCCATATTTTAACTAATCTTAATATAAATATTAATGTTTTTGACCAGCACAGACTCAATGGGAAGAGGGCTTTTTTGTGTTTAGACCTCTATGGCTCAAATCCCAAAAGAGTCCAAGAATAATAGACATAAGGCTCAAAGTAGTAGGCAACATTCAGAGAATTGTTACAATGTGCAAAGATGCTATTTGGCCCAGTGTGCCTGCATCCAGGATAATAAAAAAATGCATAACAAACCCAAGGTAATACACAAAACAATTAGAATAATAGACAAACAAATTCACAATCATAGACATCAATCCCAGAATTATACACAACACCAAGAATCTACACATCAGTCATAAAAGGCCAAACAACAAGCCACGGAAAATGTTTCTGAATAATAGAAAATAATCACAGAATAATGGACAAAAATTCCAGATTCCAATCCTGGAATTGTACACAGAGATCATTGACAACAATCTCAGAATAATGTACAGTAGTCCCAGAATAATATACAAAATATGGACAAAATAATACACAACAGCCCCAGTTTAATAGACAACAAACAAAGAATATATACTACAATGTCAAAATAATACATAAACATAATAAATAGCACCCCCGAATAATTGAGGATAATCCCAGATTAAAAGACACCAATCCAAGAACAACACCCAACAATCCAAGAATAATATTGTGTGCAGTTCTGCTGCCTGAAAGCAGGGGGGATGTGAGTTCGCTTCCATCACGGGGCAATTATCTATGAGGAGGTTGCACATTTTCTACGTGGGTTTCCTCCAGATGCATTTTCCTCCCACAGTCCAAAGACACACTAAATTGTCCATAGTGTGCTGGTACATATAGGCTATGCGGATTAGTGATGGAAAATATCAAGTTACAGGGATAAGGTGAGGGGGTTCTGAATGGGAAGCTCTTTGGAGGGTCAGTGTGTACTAATGGAATGAATGGTCTGCTACCATATTGTGGGGATTCTGTGATACTATTTATATGATTCGTATGAACAACAGACTAATACAAAATGCAACAATCCAAGAATCATACACAAAGATAATGTGCAATGTGTGAATAATAGACAACAACCCTAGAATAAAAAATAATTACAGAATATTAGGCAGCAACTGCAGAGTGATAGAATGTAATCTTAGACAATAATAGACAACCATCCCAGTGAAAAGACAGCATTCTTTAAAATAAACAGTCATTCCAAAATCATAGATATCATTCCCAGAATATTACACAATAGTCCCAGAATAATAAAACAACAAATAATTGAGAATAAATTAGAATATGAGAATACCATCCTAAAATATTAGACAGCATTCTAAGAATAACAGATAGCAATTCCAGAATCATGGACAGCAATGCCAATGTCACAGAGAATATGGACTGTAATAATAGACAACAATTTCAGAGTACAACACAACAAATTAAGAAAAATGTACAGTGTTGGGCATTGAATATAAAAGTTGGTGAGTCATCTTGCAGCTGTATAAGACTTCAGTTAGGTCACATTTGGAGTATTACGTGCAGTTAAGTCACACACTATAGGAAAGTTGTGGAGAGGGTGCGAAAGAGAATATTATCAAAATATTGCCCAGATTGGAGTGTATTAGCTATAAGGACAAACTTAGATTGTGTTGGAAGCTGTGGGGTGACCTGATAGAAGTATATATAAAAATTGTGAGAGGCATGGATAGTGCAGAGAGAGTCTTTTTCCTGGGGTGGAAATGTCAAATACTAGCTTTAAAGTGAGAAGGGAAAAATAGAAAGGAGATGTGAAAGGGAAGTTTTTTTTACAAAGATATGATAGGTGCCTGGAATGCACTACAGTGGAGGTGACAGAGTCATAGAATCGTCAGCCCAACTCATCAATGCCATACCAGATTTCCTAAACCAAAATAGTCCCAATTGCCTCCATTTGGCCGTTATCCCTCTAAACCTTTCCTATCCATATACCTGTCCAAATATCTTTTAAATGTTGAAATTGTTCTTGCCTATACCACTTCCTCTGGCAGCTTGTTCCACATTTGCATCATCCTTTGTGTTAAAGCATTGCACCTCAGATCCCTTTTATTCTTTCCCCTCCAGACCTCCAGCACCTCTTCTTCTGTAATGTGGACTCTGTTCAAGACACCATTATATATTTATTTGAGTTTACTAGTTTCCATGTCTTTCTTTGCAGTAAATACTGATGTGAAATATTCATTAACATCTCACCCATCTCCTGTGGTTCCACACATAAATGGCCTTATTGATCTTTAAGAAGCCCTATTCTAGCTACTCTTTAGCCCTTGATATACTTATGGAATCCCTTTGGATTCTCCTTAAGAATAGAAGCAGAGATGATAGCAATTTTTAAGAGGCAATTAGATATTCACATGAACAGGAGATAGAGGGAAAGCAGATCGAATTAGTGTAGAATGGCATCATGGTTGGCATAAATATGGTGGGCTGAAGGGCCTGTCCTGTGCTATGTTCAATGTTCAATGTCAGAATAACAGAAAAAAATCACAGAATAATGCACAAAAATAATACGTAACAATCACAAAATTATAGATAAGAATCTTAGAATAATAGACAATATTAAAAGATAACAATCTCAGAATAATTCACAGCATTCACAAAACAATATGCAGCAAAACTAGAATAATTGGGTATTATAATTATGCCATATTAATAACTAGCAATGCTAAGGAAATGTTGCCTCTTATTTGTAGATTATCGTCATTAATGCATTAATTCTTGATTCATGGATTGTTTTGAATTACTCTAGCATTCTTGCCTATAACTCTTGAATTGTTAGATACTATGTTTGTGTGTTAATCTGAGATTGCTGTCTATTATTTTGTTGTTGCTTTCCATGTTTCTGAAATTGCTGTCCACAATTTAGGAATTATTGTCTACAATTCTGGAATTATTATCTATGATTCTGGAATTATTATTCTGGGATTGCTGTCTGCAGTTCAGGAATTACTATCTGTAATGCTGGAATTGCTGTGTACAATGCTGGGGTTGCCATCTATGATGCTGGGGTGTTACTTATGCTACTGGGATTATTGACTATGTTTCTAGGATATCATTTTGTACACAGCAATCATTGTCTTGTTAGATTCAAAATTGTGATGGAAAAGAACAAAGGTCTGAAATCAAAGCTTTCAATTGGAGGAAGGCTGATTTTAATAAAGTCAGATTTGCTTTGGCCAGAGTGGACTGGTAACAGATACTTTCAAGTGAATCTGCTTCAGACAGTGAGATACATCAAGAAAGAAATATGGAGGGTAAGACAACCAAGGTAATGTCATATAGGAGTGGGGAGGGAAATATATGTCCAGTGGTGGGGTCTGATTGTAGGTGGTGGAAATGACAGAAGATAATGCACTGTATCTGGAGATTAGTGGGGTGAAGGTGGGGGGTGGGGGGGGGGGGGCTTTATCCTTGTTGCGATTGGAGGAGTGGAGTTCAAGGGCAGACGTGCAGGAAGTGGAGGAGATGTGCTGGAGTGTATTGTTGATCACATGGGAGGAAAAATTGTGGTCCTTAAAATAGGAGGCCACACCTGCTCCACATAAACAACACAAAGGGTACATCACAAATGATGACTAGGTTTTCACTTGCAATGAAGAGGGAATGGTACACCATCTGCCCAGTTTCTACCTCACATTAACAATATGCTCCTCCAAAGTTTTGGTGCAGGCCCCTATCCAGCACATTCAGAAGGTGTAACCTCACAGTGAAGGATATAAAGGATTGTTGAATCTAATTCCCAAAGAACATGACCTCACTCTTGCCTTGATGTTTTAAAAATATGTTCATCTGAGGAATGTAGGCACCATTGGCTGGCCAGCACTTATTGCCCTTCCCTTGTTGCCCTTGAGAAGATGATGGCGAGCTGCCTATTTGAACCGATGCAGTCCACCTGTCCAGGAGAAGCAGGAGACAGAGCTGAGGTGACACTGGAGACAAGGAGGTTGCCAGGAAGGTAAGGACTTAGTATATATTTGGGCAGTGGCTAAACCTGAGATACTACCCATGTAGTATCTCCCTCCCACCCACTCTCCTCTAACCAGAAGAAAAAGGACTCTGTAAGGTAAGGCTTTTTTTTTTGTTTCTTTTCTTTCATATATGTAAGTGCATTGCTTGGTTTTAGTTAGTTGATATAAAGCTAAGGCTTACAATGGCTTGGGACCTCAGACCTGTGGCATGTGCCTCTTGCTAGATGTGGGAGCTCAGGGAAGTGGCTGATGTCCCTGACTCTTACACTTTCAAGAAGTGTGTCCAGTTGCAGTTGTTGTTTGACCACATGACGGCTCTGGAGCTATGATGGACTCACTGTTGAGCATCCATGATGCTGAGGAGGTCATGGATAGCACATTTAGTGAAATGGTTACACTGCAGATTTGAATTATTGAGGGAGACAGTGAATGGATGAGCAAAAGGCAGAGAAATAGTAGGAAGGCAGTGCAGGTGTCCCCTGTGGTCGTTTTCCTCCAAAATAGGTATACCGTTTTGGATACTGCTGGGGGAGATGGTTCACCAGGGCAGGGCAGCAGTTGCCAGGATCATGGCACCATCACCCTGTTCAGAAAGGCAGGAAAAAGACTCGTAGGGCCATAGTCGTAGTGGATTCTATTGTAAGGGGAGTAGATAGATAGTTCTGTGACCAAAAACGAGGCTTGCGGATGGTATGTTGCCTCCCAGGTGCTTGAGTCAGGGATGTCAGCAATCGGCTACAGAGCATTCTGAAAGGGGAAGATGAATTCCCGCCTCAGGCAACTGTCTGTGTGGAGTTTGCACATTCTCCCCGTGTCTGCATGGGTTTCTTCCGGGTGCTCCGGTTTCCTCCCACAGTTCAAACAAAAATGTGCAAGCTAGGTGAATTGGCCATGCTAAATTGCCCATAGTGTTAGGTGAAGGGGTAAATGTGGGGGAATGGGTCTGGGTGGATTGCTCTTCAGAGGGTCGGTGTGGATTTGTTGGGCCGAAGGGCCTGTTTCCACACTGTAAGTAATCTAAAAAAAAACAGCTAGTTGTTGTGGTGTACATTGGCACCAATGATATAACTAAAAAACGAGATGAGGTCGTGAAAGCAGAATTCAGGGAGCTAGGAGAGAAGTTCACTACTCAAAGGTAGTGAACTCAGGATTGCTACTAGTGCCACGTGCTAGCCAGGATAGAAATGAAAGAATAGGCAGAATAAACACGTGGCTTGAGGGAGGGTGATTAGATTAGATTGGATTACTTACAGTGTGGAAACAGGCCCTTCAGCCCAACAAGTCCACATCGATCCTCCAAAGAGCAACCCACCCATTCCCCTTCCTTTACCCCTTCACCTAACACTGTGAGCAATGTAGCATGGCCAATTCACCTAACCTGCACATTTTCGGACTGTGAGAGGAAACCGGAGCACCCGGAGGAAACCACACAGACATGGGGAGAATGTGCAAACTCCACACAGACAGTTGCCTCAGGCAGGAAATGAACCCAGGTCTCTGGCACTATGAGGCAGCAGTGCTAACCACTGTGCCACCATGCCGCCCATGGTGTAGGAAGGAGGGGTTCAGATTTGTGGGACATTGGGACCAGTTCAGGTGAAGGTTGGACTATTACAAATTGGATGGTCGACACTTGAACCAGACTGGAACTAACGTCCTTGGGGGAGTTTTTGCTACTGCTTTTGGGGAGGTTTTAAATAATGTGGCAGGGGGCTAGGAACCAGAAGAGAAGACTACTCGACAGTGAGGTGGAAACTGGAGACTGTAAGGATCACAAAGTTAGCATTACCAAGGGGAAGAGTAGGCAGAGAGAGGATGAACGCAAAATAATTGGCAGCCTGAAGTGCATACACTTTAATGCAAGGAGTATAGTGGATAAGGCAGATGAACTTAAGGCTTGGATTGGTACCTGAATGTATGACATTATTGCAATCACAGAGACTTGGTTGAAGGAAGAGCATGATTGGCAAGTAAATGTTGCAGGATATAGATGCTTCAGACAGGACAGGGAGGGAAGTAAAAGAGGGGAAGGAGTTGCTTTGCTGGTCAGGGATGATATCACGGCTGTGCTAAAGGAGGACACTATGGAGGTTTGAGCCGTGAGGCGCTATGGGTGGAGCGGAGAAATAAGAAGGGTGCAGTTACATTGTTTGGGTTGCGTTACAGGCCTCCCAACAGTGAGCGTGAGGTCGAAGAACAAATAGGTAAACAGGTTATGGAAAGATGTAGAGGCAACAGGGTGGTGGTGATGGGAGATTATAATTTTCCCAACATTGACTGTGAAACACTTAGTGTCAGAGGTCTGGATGGGGCAGAATTTGGCAGGAGCATCCAGGAAAGTTTTCTACAGTAGTATGTCAATAGTCCGACAAGGAACTATTGGATGTGGTGTTGGGGAATGAGCCAGGCCAGGTGGTAGAAGTTGCAGTGGGGGATTTCTTTGGGAATAGTGACCACAATTCTGTAAGTTTTAGAATACTCGTAGACAAAGATGAGAGTGGTCCTAAGGGACAAGTACTAAACTGGGCCAGGGACAATTATATCAAAATTAGGCAGCAGCTGGTAAATGTGGATTGGACACAGCTATTTGAAGGGAAGTCCTCATTTGATATGTGGGAGGCTTTCAAAGATAGGTTGAAGATAGTGCAAGATATGCATGTCCCTTTGAAAACAAGGGATAGGCAAAGCAAAATTTGTGAACCATGGATGACAAGAAAAATTGTGCGACTAGCCAAGAGGAAAAAGGAAGCATACATAAGGTCCAGGCAGCTAAGAACAGAACGGGCCTTGAAGGAATATCGGGCCAGTAGGACCATTCTTAAACAAGGAATCAAGCGGGCTAAAAGGGGTCGTGAAATAGCTTTGGTGAGCAGAATTAGAGAGAATCCCAAGGGCCTTTTATTGTTACATAAGAAGCAAGAGAATAACTAGAGAAAGGGTTGGTCCACTAAAGAATAAGGAAGGAAGGCTGTGTGTTGAACCTGAGAAAATGGGTGAGATGCTCAACTATTACTTTGCATCAGTGTTCACTGAGGAATGGGAAGTGATGAATGCTGAGATTAGAGATAGAAGTTTGTTTACGCTGGATCAAGTTGACATACAGAGGGAAGATGTGTTGGGTAGGCTTAAGGATATTAAGGTGGACAAATCCCCAGGACCTGATGGGATCTATCCCAATTTGCTGAGGGAGGTTAGAGACGAAATAGCCGGGGCTCTGACAGATATCTTTGTAGCATCTTTAAACACAGGTGATGTGCCGGTGGACTGGGGGGTTGCTCATGTTATCGCCCTATACAAGAAGGGAGTAGGGATATTCCGGGTAACTACACACCTGTGAGCCTGATGTCAGTGGTGGGAAAGTTGCTGGAGAAGGTACTGATGGATAAAATCTATTTATATTTGGAAAAGAATAGGCTTATCAGTGATAGGCAACATGTTTTGTACAGGAGAGATCATGCCTTACCAACTTAATAGAATTCTTTGAGGAAGTGACCAAGTTGAGAGATGAAGGAAGGGATGTAGATGTCATATACATGGACTTTAGTAAGGTGTTTGATAAGGTTCCCCATGGTAAACTAATGGAGAAAGTCAAGTCATATGGTGTACAGGGTGTTCTAGCTAGGTGGATAAAGAACTGGTTGAGCAACAGGAGTCAGAGAGTAGTAGTTGAAAGGAGTTTCTCAAAATGGAGAAATGTATTCCACAGGGATGAGTGCTGGGGCTACTGTTGTTTAAATATACATAAATGATCTGGAAGAGGGCATTATTGGTCTGCTCAGTAAGTTTGTAGATGACACCAAGATTGGTGGAGTAGCAGAAAGTATAGCGGACTGTCAAAGAATTCAGGAGAATATAGATAGACTGAAGAGTTGGACGGAGAAGTGGCAGATGGAGTTCAATCCAGGCACATGTGAGGTGATGCATTTTGGGAAGTCTAATTCAAGAGCGAACTATAATGTAAGCGGAAGAGTCTTGGAAAAAGTTGATGAGCAGAGAGATCTCAGAGTTCAGGTCCGTTGTACCCTGAAGGTGGCCGCACAGGTGGATAGAGTGGTCAAGAAGGCATATAGTATGCTTACCTTCATCGGACGGGGTATTGAGTATGAGAGCTGGGAAGTCATGTTAATATTGTAAAAGACTTTGGTTCGGCCGCATTTAGAATACTGTGTGCAGTTCTGGTCGCCACATTCCCGAAAGGATGTGGACACTTTGGAGCGGGTGCTGAGAAGGTTTATGAGGATGTTGCCTGGTATGGAAGGTGCTAGCTATGAAGAGAGGTTTTTCTAATGTTTTCATTAGAAAAAAGGAGATTGAGGGGAGACCTGATTGAGGTCTACAAAATCATGAATTGTTAACAGCTAACCCGAGAATGCAACTTAAAAAAAAAGGGTTTTGTGATTTACACATGAAAGAAGTGAAACTATCACTGTATTCTAACAGATGAAAGGCTTAACAGACAATCAATTCTTCAATGTATAATTTCAGTTACATCACACTGCAAATTTTTGCTATATATTCTGTGTTACGATCAAGCCCTCACAATCATCTGATGAAGGAGCATCGCTCCGAAAGCTAGTGTGCTTCCAATTAAGCCTGTTGGACTATAACCTAGTGTTGTGTGATTTTTAGCTTTGTACACCCCAGTCCAACACCGGTATCTCCGAATCATGAAGGGTATAGACATGGTGAGGGATTCAATAACTAAATGTCATGCTGTCAAGGTGAGAGGTGAAAAGATTAAGGAGGATATACATGGCAAGTACTTCATAAGGGTGGTAGGTGCCTGGAATGTGTTGCCAGCAGAGGTAGTAGAGGCAGGCACGGAAGATTCATTTAAGGTATGTCTGGACAGATGCATGAGTAGGTAGGGAGCAGAGGGATACAGATGCTTAGGAATTGGGCAAAAGGTTTAGGCAGTGGATTTGGATCGGCTCAGGCTTGGAAGACCGAAGGGCCTGTTCCTGAGCTGTAAATTTTCTTTGTTGTTTGTTCTTTGTTCACCTGCTATGGGCGAACCCACATTGCGCTCAGGGAGAGAATTCCAGGATTTTCACCATGCGACAATAAAGGAACGGCAATATTTTTCCAATTTAGGATGTTGAATGGCTTGGAGAGGAACTTGAAGGTGGTGTTCCAAAATTCCTGCTGTCCTTGTCCTTCTCAGTGCAAGTGGTTGTGGGTTTGGAAGATGATGTCTTGAGGTGAATTTTGCAGTGCATCTTGTTGATAGTACACAATGCTGCGATTGAGCATTGATGGTCCTAGATGTGTTGGCAATCAAGCTGGCTGCTACGTCCTGGAATGTGTCAAGCTTCAGGAGGTGAGTTATTTGATGCAGTATTCCTAGCCTCTGACCTGCTGTTGTAGCCACAGTATTTATGTGGTAAGTCCAGATGAGTTTCTAGTCAATGATAACCCCAGGATGTCGATAGTGAGGGATTCAGTGATGGCAATATCATTCAATGTCAAGAGGTGGTTAGATTATTTTTCTTTGGTGATGGCATGTCATGTGTGGCATTTTTGTAAGTTGCCATTATCAGCCCAAGTTTAGATTAGGTTACCTACAGTGTGGAAACAGGCCCTTCGGCCCAACCAGTCCACACCGACCCTTTGAAGAGTAACCCACCCAGATCCATTTCCCCTCTGGCAATTTAGCATGGCCAATTCACCTGACTTGCACATCTTTGGACTGTGGGAAGAAACTGAAGCACACAGAGGAAACCCACGCAGACACAGGGGGAATGTGCAAGCTCCACACAGACAGTCACCCAAGGCTGGAATCGAATCTGGGATCCTGGCGCTTTGAGGCAGCAGTGCTAACCACCGAGCCACCATGCTGCCCAAGTCTTGATATTGTCAGACCTTGTTGTATATGAACATGGACTACTTCATAGAACATAGAACATAGAACATTACAGTGCAGTACAGGCCCTTCGGCCCTCAATGTTGCGTCGACCTGTCATACCAATCTGAAGCCCACCTAACCTACACTATTCCATGTACGTCCATATACTTGTCCAATGACGACTTAAATGTACTTAAAGTTGGCAAATCTACTACTGTTGCAGGCAAAGCATTCTACTCTCTGAGTAAAGAATCTACCTCCTATATCTATCACCCCTCAATTTAAAGCTGTGCCCACTCGTGCTCGCCGTCACCATACTTGGAAAAAGGCTCTCCCTATCCACCCTATCTAACCCTCTGATTATCTTATAATCAGTATCAGACGAGTTGCAAACAGTACTGAATCATTAGCAAACATTCCCACTTCTGACCTTACGATGGAGGGAATGTCATTAATGAAACAGCGACGGTAGTTTGACCCAAGGGCATTACTCTGAGGAACTCCTGTAGAGGTGTCCTGGGTCAAGGTTGATTGATCTCCAATTTACTTTGGCTCCTAATACTAATTTGAACTGGTTTAAAATGCTCATTAGTTTTCACCCTGACAGCAGTTCCGAGCAAAACATGGTAACATCATCCATACAGAGTAAGATTTTGATGTGCAGGTCCACACTGCCTGGAATAGTCACCCCTCTCAGCTTGCATCCTTTCTGATGGTCATGGCAAAAATGTCCTATGCAGCACACAAAGACGGCAGGAAAAAGTGGGGAGTCATGCCTGATACCAGATCTGATCAGGAAGCTTTCTTATTGAGACTGCACTATTGATGTTGGTACACAGCTGGATTCAATTGTGGATTTCATTCCCACGTCCCATTTTGGAGATCACATTTCTCATGTAGTTGTGTATTTTTTAAAAAATCATTCATTCACTCATAGGATGTTAGTATCACTGAATTTCTTGTCCATCCCTAATTGCCTAGATGTCAATTAAATATTAGCTGCATTGCTGTGGGTTTGGAGTCACATGCAGGCCAGATCAGGTAAGGATGGCAGTTTCCTTCCCTAAAGAATATTAATGAACAGATGGATTTTTCCAATAATCAACAATGATTTCATAATCATCACAAGACTCCTAATGTCATTTTTATTGAATTCAAATTCCACCATCTGCTATGATGGGATTTGAAGCAGGGTTCCCAGAACATTACCAGGGTTTCGAGATTAACGATGCAGCAATAGTACCATTTGGCCAATACCTCACCAGATATCCATAACCTTCTCCTGGACCAAGCTGATGAGGCAGGTGACCACACCTCTGTCCTGTATGTAGGTGATTGTATCCCTGAGGGATACAAGGCTTTCAGATCTCTTCCTGTCTGGTACATCATGGGTTTGTTCAGAGTGACTCACCGATCCCAGATCAGACCTGACCCAAATGGTGATTACCTTAGTCAGGATTTTATAATCCACGTTCAGCAGTGAAATTGGTTGCTAATTTATCATTTCTTCCCTCTCTTCCTTCCATTTTTAGATGAGGGTGATGATACCTTTCCTTAAATAATAGTAGTAGCACAAATACTCAACGCCATCCAATTAGCAGCTTTTACTGGCCGAGTGTCACTTTTAAACTCTGACATCATCTCAGGAGCTCTGCCTCTAAACTGGGTGAACGTAACCCTGAGCTGCTCCTTTAAACTTTACTTCTGTATGCTAGAGGCTGCATCTATTCACATGTATGGCCCAGTTCTGTGTTCAAAACATGAAACTGTATACATTTTGTACCTTTTCATCTGAAAATCCTGACTAAGGTAATCACCAACTGGGGTCAGGTCTGATTGGGATCGGTGAGTCACTCTGAACAAACCTGAAAGGTTATGGATTCTGCCAATCCCAGCTGTATTCCCCACAGCAACTCCTTGACCAATCACAGTCTATCTGACTGGCCTAAGTTTAATCAGCTAAAATTGACACATTGAGCTGCGTTTCCAGGCCAGCTATGGTTCAATTAAGCAGTTTCCCTCTTCTCATGCTGCAAAATGAAAACTTGGTATTCTGTTTCAAAATTTGGTTCTTGCATTAAAGACATAGCAAAAATATTTCCTTGAAAGAGACAGAACATGAAGAGAGAGGGATTTAACATTGCGATAGTTATGTAAATAGGTGATCCAGGATATTTGTATGCAATTAATACAAGATTAGTACAATCTTTCAAACCATTTTATCCTAACGAATGCCCATTGATGAAAATATTGCATCAATATTTCTTTGCCTTGAGAGTAAATAAAATTCAATAAGTCTGAATAACTCATTCTAATTGTTTCCAAGTCATGGTTTGCATTGCATTTTGGTTCGTGAACATTTTAATTCATCACAGAAACTAGTCCAAACTGATGATTGGATGCCACTTGAGCTTAAACCCACAACACATGGAACTAAAAAGAAGGGAGGGGGCACACAAGTGTCACATTGTGCTTCCATTGTATTGAGTAATATTGTTTATTGCTTTCAGCTGCAGTGACACATGGATCTGTTTCGTCTGTGGCAAGCTGGTTAGAGATTTGGTCCAGTAAGCTGTCAGCAAATCTGTGCACCAGTGTAATGGTATCAGGGTGAATATGTTGGTAAACACACACTTTCATAAATTCCATATGTCTGCTGTCCTGCCCACCAAAGAGGCTCATTGGCAACATGTTCATCTTTTTCATTTAGTCCCAGTCTTGCACAATAATAGGCAATGTTGCTTTTTGTTAAATGTTCACATCATTAACTTACAACACTTATTATTTAATGGAAAAACATATGTAAAGGCTAGCTATCTGAAAAATCAGTAATTTTGCAGGTCAATTATCACCAGGTGGAAAATTGCAATTTAGACAGAAACAGGGAATGAAACTTACTGCATTCCACACATTCCTGTTTGGGCTTAACACAGCAGTAAACAATTATAAGTAACTGCCCTTTGTGGAATAAAATAATGAAGTTAGGCAATTAGCAATATATAGCAATAATTCTGAATATCTCAAAATAGCAGACAGACTGATGAAATTCTAATATTATCAACAGAAATACTGCTGAAGACTTCAAGATTTAAGACTTCAAAATGTGCCTGTAACGTTGTAACGCAGCTGAATTATGCATAACCGAAAAAGCCACATTGTTCAAAATGGGTACCTGGGAACATTTACTAAAAATTAGATCTGTCACAAGAACCAATCTATAATTGACATCTATACTATCCAATGACAAAAAACTCGAGAAATAATACACACAAGGAACATATTGAGGAATTTCAATTCACAAAGGAATGGGAATGTGGAGGGAGAAATACAGGAACAAATAAAAAGTTTTATTGGAACTGTGATTTGAAGTACCTTTTAAATAACATAATGGTATTAAATGTTATGGGTATGTCCTTCAAAATGCAGAAAAAAAATAAAGTGGCTTACCTAAGCAACATAAACAACTTCAGCTTTCCCATAATGGACCTCAGTGCAAGAGATGGAAAGGATTGGAGGTCTGAGATGAAATAAAAGGGGAGAAGACTTTTGTGAAACATAAATAATGGTTTAGTTTGGCATTTAGGCTGAATTATCTGTTACTGTGCTATAAATACTAAGTGATAGAATATTCCTGAGCAAAATACAATGAATAATATAGTAAAACAAAAAAAAGCAATATCTATACATTTTGAAGGCAGAGCATATTTGCGTGTTTTTGAAAAATCATAAACTGTGAAAGGTATGGAACCAATCATTGATTTGTTAACTTCAGGCATATTAATGAAAAGAAAGCTTTCGGGTTTCAGAGTAAAAATTAGATAGCCTGTTTATTATTAATCTACCATTGATTCCTATGATTGTTTATCTCAAGGAATATCTGTGGAAAATGGAGTAAAGTATTGACCAGAAATTACTTCAAAGTTAGTCTGACTTCTCTGCTCATGTGTTTTGAGTTGCAGTTTTCTCAGATCAGTCTCTTGCCATGAGCTCATTAACTTTTTTTTCACACTGTTCTGTGTGATTGTTTTTAATGATGAGCCATGTTAAACTTGTTGTACATCTTCAATTATATTTACTGTGCACCTTACATCTTTCAATCCTTTCTTGAGCTTTCCACGCAAAAAACTCACTGCTTTTGAACTATACTATTAAAATAAACAATTCAGGTCTATTTTGAGATGATGGTTGGATTGCTGTGGAGCCAGAATTTGTCATGGTTTTTGATATTTTTGGAGACCATCCAACTTACTTATAGTACCCAGAGAGGACTTTGTGGAAGATCTGGTGATAGGTGACGACTTTCCAGTTGCTTGGCAACATAGTGGAGAGTCAAGTAGCATGTCTTTAGTTGCGCCAATTGGAACCCCATATGCCTGCAACAATGTTTTTAAGCATGCATTTATTCTTCACCTACTAGTCTGAGACTAAGCTGTACTTAGTCCAGCCAAGCAGAGCCCTGTTTACATTAACTGTTCAGATTAGATTACAGTGTGGAAACAGGCCCTTCGGCCCAACAAGTCCACACCGACCCGCCGAAGCGAAACCCACCCATACCCCTACATTTACCCCTTACCTAACACTACGGGCAATTTAGCATGGCCAATTCACCTAACCTGCACATCTTTGGACTGTGGGAGGAAACCGGAGCACCCGGAGGAAACCCACACAGACACAGGGAGAACGTGCAAACTCCACACAGTCAGTCGCCTGAGTCGGGAATTGAACCCGGGTCTCTGGCGCTGCGAGGCAGCAGTGCTAACCACTGTGCCACCGTGCCGCCCACGGTGGCACAGTGGCACAGTTCAGGAGACGCTTTGGTAATGAAGCTTCACACACTATTGTCCCAAATAAGCAGTGTCATCTGAAACTTCAGCTCTTGTGTGAAGACACTGACCATCACCTATTCAACCAGGAGCAATCATTAAATTGGGAGAAGTCTCTGGGCAGAGTCTTAAACAAGCGCCATTAATTTTTCTGGCCTTTTCGTGCTCAGAACATACTCCAAATTTGGATTTTATGCTGTCTTTGTCCTTGGCTACAGTGGAAAAGTTTACTGATCAATCCACTTAGCCAAATCAAGTTAAGTAATATGAAAATCCTACTTTTAAAAGTAATGAGCATAAAACCTTCTACATCAACTGAGAATTAATCTGGACAGAATTAAAGGTATGTTCTGTAAAAATATGACAGATTTACTTGACTGTCCTCTAACTTAAAATGACAAAATTACATCTCCACAACTCCTCCAACTACATTCCCTCCTCAATTACACTGACTCCATTCTACACAGATAAAGCTTAATATAAATTATTAAAGACAGACATCTATTCTGGCTTCCCTGCTGCAGAATAATTCAACCATTTCATTAAACTATTTGGATAGTACTCGGTACAGCTTAGTTTGAACTAAAAGGATAATGCGAAGGATAATCACAGTTGTAGTTAGGACAAGAATGGTTGCAAGTCATCATTGGAGACTTTGCTGAAGCTATGCTCAAGAATATAGCTGAAACCATTGACTGACATTATTCTACTCAAGCCTCATCACAGAACCTACTTCTACATCTTCCCGCTATTGCTATAGTTACATTTTGTGCAAGAATACATTTGAGTTGCAGTTTTCTCAGATCAGTGAAGGAGTCTCTTCTTACGAGCTCATTAACTTTTTTTTCACACTGTTCTGTGATTTTTTTTAATGATGAGCCATGTTAAATTTGTTGTACATCTTCAATTATATTTACTGTGCACCTTACATCTTTCAATCCTTTCTTGAGCTTTCCACGCAAAAATCTCACTGCTTATAACAACCTTTTCTCTTATCCTCTTCTCTGTATCCATGAAGAACTATTTGGTCGGCTGGGAACAAGGCCAGGAAATGAAAGAGCTGGAAGATAATGAGGGAAAAGCAATACTAACATTTATTCTCACACTCACAACCACCAACTCTGTCACTGACATTACATAACTTGCCTTGGATGGCAGGCAATAATGATCTGCAGTTCAGACCAGGGACAGGTTTATCGCAAGTATCAGAAGAAAATGTGGAACAAGAATTATGCTGCTGAGGACTCAGATGAGTATGTCATTAGGATAGATTACAAAAAAATGCGTAATGAAGTTCTTGGTGAACTCAGAGACCCTCCTGAAAGCCTTGCACAGAATTTGAATAAGTGAATTACTGGAATGGTTCCAGGAATGAGAAACTTCAGCTATAAGAATTGGTTGAAGAAATTGGGACTGTAAGAGAAGAAGGCTGAGAGGAGATTTAATAGATGTTCTCAAAATCATGAGATAGATGGATAGAGTAGATAATCTACTCTGGTTAGGACTATATTCATTAAAGTTTAGAACTACATTCACTAGAATTTAGAAAAGTGAGGGGGATCTCATAGAACTCTATAAAATTCGAACAAGTGTAAACAGGGTAATTACAGGAAGGTTATTCCTAATAACTAGCGAGTCGAATACCAGAGGTCACAGTCTAAGGATACAGAATAGGCCATTAAGATGAGGAGCGTATTTCACCAGAGAATGGAGAATCTGTGGAATTCTCTGCATAGAGTGTGGTTGAGGCAAAAACATTGAATGTTTTCAAGTGGAGATAGATATAATTCTTGGAGCTAAAGGGATCAAAGAGTATGAGAGAAAGTGGGAATAGAATATTGAATTACATGATCAGCCATGATTATACTGAATGGTGGAGCAGGCTTGAGGTACCATTATATAGTCCATCACCACTTTTCCAATGTTCCTCAATGCTTCCACATTTCCCACTATCTATAAATGTACAAGTTGTTTTTTGCACCACCACTACCACCACCCCATCCCCGTTGCCCCCACAAGTGTCAGTAATTCATTCTAGTGCAGTGAAACAAGATCAGTGGGGGAATTGAAGACTGAGTCAGAGAGGGAGCAATGCTCTCATAAATATAAATATAGTCCAGGTCCTGTATATTCCATTTATTAATGGTTCATTGACTGTTGCCTGTCGTTGCTGAGCTTTGTGTGAACTTTATGGACTCCATATACCTTGGGTAACTACATTCATGGGAAATATCTCAACTCAGATCTTCTGATCTGCAGGAACATCTGGAGACAGTGAGGGCATCAGGAATGATAAGGGTTTCTTGAATCACTTGTTTCAGGAAGTGGGCACCCCACAGATATGGAGAAGTCATGAAAGTAGTTGGATGGCCATGGATTACTGATTTGGAGGGCTGGAGCCATTCTCAAATCAGTATTCATGGAAGACTTCCATAAATGATAATATCTTGTTTCCTTTTGTTTGATTTCAGTTTCCTAAACCTCACATACACTTCTTTTCCTTTTTGACTGATCGTTCAACATCACTTATCATCCAAAGTTCCCAAATTTTGCCACCTTTCATCCTCACAGAAACATGACAGCCTTGAACTCTGATGAACTGGCCTTTAAACGACTTCTAAATATCAGAAGTGGATTTTACCTCAAACAGCCACCCCAATCGAATTTCTCCAGTTCCATCTGAGGACCAGAGTTTATACTTACCCATAACAATCTTAAAACTTACAGAATTATGATCATTGTTCCCAGAATGTTCCCCCACCAAAACTTCAATTACCTGGTCAGGCTCATTCCCCAATAGAAGTTCCAGTACAGCCCCTTTCATAGTTGCCCTATCCCCAACATGTTGTTTCATGCTGACCATGGTGGCCATTCAGCTAGTTCCAATTGCCCGCATTTGGTCCATATCCCTCTAAACCCTTCCCATCCATGTACCTATTCAGATGTTTTCTAAATGTTGCTATTGTACCTGCCTCAACCATTTTCTCTGGCAGGCCATTCCATATATGCACCACTCTCAGCGTGAAGAAGATGCCCCTCAAGTCCTTCTTTAACATGTTCTCTCTCATCTTAAACCTATGCCCTCTAGTTTTCAATTTTCTATCCTTGGGAAAAATACTATACACATTCACCCTATCTATGCCTTTCAGGATTTTATCCATCTCAATAAGATCACCCCTTATTCTTTGCATTCTTTCCAGTGTAACTATGTCTTTCCTATAATAGAGTGACCAAAACTGTACACAATACTCCAAGTGTGGACTCACCAATGACTTACACAATTGTAACATAATGTCCCAACTCCTATACTTAATGATTTGACTGATGAAGGCCAACATGCTCAATGCCTTCTTCACCATCTTGTCAAACAGTGGCACTGCTTTCAAAGATTTATGTACTTGTATTCCCAGGTCCTTCTATTGCACAAAACTCTGCAGGACCTTATTATTTACTGTATGAGTCTGACCTTGGTTCAACTTTCAAAAGTGCAACATTTCACACTTATCTGTATTGCATTGCATTTGCCAATTGATAGCCCACATCTCCATCTGATCAAAATTTGTCTGTACGTTTTGATAATTTTCCTTGCTATCAATGATACCTCCTCATTTTGTATCATCCGCAACCTTAATAATCATGCCTTGAACATTCATATCCAGATCATTTATGTAAATAGCACTGACTCCTGTTGCACACTATTAGTCACAGGTTCCCAATCCAAGAAACAACCTTCAACCATCATCCTTTACTTCCTACCATCAAGCCAAGTTTGAATCCAATTTAGCTAGCTCTCACTGGATCCCATATGACCTAACCATCATGACTAGCCTGCCATGTGGGACCTTGTCAAAGGCCTTATTAAGGTCCATATAGACAACATCCACTGTTCTACCCTCATCTCTCCTCTTGGTTACGTCTTCGAAAAACTTTAAAAGATTTGTCAGACATGACTTCCCACACACAAATCCATGCTGACTATCCCTAATCAGAACTTGGTTATCCAATTGTTGGTTGATCCTGTCCCTCAGTATACTCTGCAACAACTTGCTTACCACTGATGTCATGCTCACTGGTCTGTAGTTCCCTGGCTTACCTTTGCTACCTTTCCTAAACAATGAAACAACATTAGCTACCCTCCTGTCTTCTATAACTTCACCAGCGGCTAAAGATGAAGCAAAAATCTCTGCAAGGGCCTGTGCAATTTCTTCCCTCGCCTCCCACAACATGCAAAGATGGACTTGATCAGGCCCAGAGGAATTACACACCTTAATGCACTTTATGACTGCAAACACCTCCTCTCTGATAATATGTACGCAATCCAAATCTCCCCACTTATTTCCCTTATTTTCTTAGCATCTATAAAGAGAAATATTCATTAAAAATCTCACTCATATCCTGCGGCTCCACACATAGTCGGCCATGCTGGCTATGCTCCAGTTTAGCACATTAACCTGTGGACCCTTCCTATCTTTATTCATAACTATGTTAAAAATCAGTGGGGTATGGACACTGGACCCAAAGTGTTGTCCGATTGACACTTCAGTCACTTGCCCAACCTTGTTTCCTAAGAAAAGTTCCAGTGTTGCACCCTCCCGAGTAGCGCTCTCTACATCTTGATTTAGGACACTTTCTTGGACACATAGTATAACACTATCCTAGTGATTCTACTTTTGTTTTTGCTAAGTTCTACCCATTTCGCATTACTGGATGAGCCCTCAAAGATATTGTCTTTTATTAGTAATGCAACTCTCCTACCCCTTCTAAAGCCCTTTTTGTCTCATCTGAAACAACTAAATCATGGAACATTGAGTTTTCCTTCTCTCAACCAAGTTTCTGTAATGGCTACAATATTGTTGTAGCATGTACTAATCTGGGCACGAACCTGACTTATTTGTTGTACTCCATGCTTTAAAATAAATACACTTCAGACCACCATCCTGCTGTGTTTATTAATCTGAGCCTGCCTGTTCTTCCCCCTAGACTTACTTGACTTTTAACCTCTACCTTCTCTTCAATCACTCCACAGGCTGACTGACTTACTGCTCTGGCTCCCAGCCCTTAGCACATAGTGGCTCAGTGGTTAGCACTGCCACCTCACAGTGCTAGGAACCTGGGTTCAATTCCAGCCTTGGGCGACTGTCTGTTTGGAGTTTGCACATTCTCCCTGTGTCTGCTTGGGTTCCCTCTGGGTACTCCAGTTTCCTCGCACAGTCCAAAGATGTGCAGGTTAGGTGAATTGGCCAATCTAAATTGCCCATAATGTTCATGGACGTGTAGGTTAGGTGCATTAGGATAATAGGGTCACAGAATGTGTCTGGGTGAGTTACTCTTCGGAGGGTCGGTGTGGACTGGTTGGACCAAAGAGCCTGTTTCCACACTATAGGGATTCTATTCTATTCTAAACTCACCCCGGGTGACACTCAGAAACCTCCCGACAAGGATATTGTGATCTCTCCAGTTTAGATGCAACCCATTCTTCTTGTGCAGATTCCACCGGCCCTGGAAGAGATCCCAATGCTCCATAATGAGTCCATCTGTAGTTCCAGCTGTTCCATTGGGCAAATCAATATGTACAGCTGAATGCGGTTCCTGCATACATGGTCACCACTGATACTGGAAACGTCCCTGATTTTCCATTTATTGCAGGAGAAGCATTCCATGTGCCAAGTTCTCTTGCGTTTGTGAATGATAGCAACAAGAACAAGAAACAAATTGTGCAATCTTACCTACTACTCACTAAAACCAGATTTCTCACTCTCACTCCCTGTTCCTAACAAATTAGAAAACACAAAATTAAGTACTTTATAGTCTACCTTCCTCCGGGTATGATACATGCAGTTTCTAGACCTGGTTTCAGAATAGTCAAGCCAATGTTACTTTCTGAGTCATGGCATCTCCCCAGAAACTCTGCCTCTGGATTCTGCTCCCCTTCGATCCCCACCACCACTCTGACTGACCTCACTTCTTAGGTATTTACCTGGAAGCTCTTGTTGCTATTCTGACTGACCAATCTGGCTGACCTCAAGCCAGTTTATTCTCCAAGTTTATTTTCTCCCCTTTTTTCTGTTACCTTTTGTTGTTCTTTTAAAACTTGCCCAATTCTACTACTACTAATTTTTGCCACATTTTATGTTTCTCCTTTCAATTTGATACCTATGCTTAACTTCCCTGGTTAGCCATGGTTGGCTTCCCCTCTTCCTAGACTCCTTCTTTATCATTGGAAGATAACCTTGTTGTGAGCCATGAACTGTTTTGTTGAACATTTGCCATTCTTTCACAACTGACTTGCTACCAAATGCCTTGCCCAGTCCACTCCAGCCATTTAGAACATTGAACGTAGAACATAGAAAAGTACAACACAGAACAGGCCCTTCAGCCCATGATGTTATGCCGAGGATTATTCCTAATTTAAAATAAAGTAACCTAACCTATGCACCCGCAATTCACTGCTGTACATGTGCATGTCCAGCAGTCGTTTAAATATCCCTAATAACTCTGCTTCCACCACCACAGCTGGCAACACATTCCATGCATTCACAATTCGGCGTAAAGAACCTACTTCTGACATCTCCTCTATACCTTACTCCTAATATGTTAAAACTATGACCCTTCGTGCCAGTCAATTCTGCCTCTGGCTATTGACTCTATCCATGCCTCTCATTACTTTGTATACCTCGATCAGGTCACCTCTCTTCCTCCTTTTCTCAAGCGAGAAAAGTCTGAGCTTAGTCAACTTCTCTTCATAAAATAAGCCCTCCTGTAGTCCAGGCACTATCCTGGTAAACCTTCTTTGTACCCTTTCCAAAGCCTCTGTATCTTTGCTATAATAGGGTGACCAGAACTGGACACAATATTCCAAGTGTGGTCTCACCAGGGTTTTAGAGAGCTGCAGCAAAATCTTGCGGCTCTTAAACTCAATCCTCCTGTTAATGAAAGCCAAAACACCATATGCTTTCTTAACAACCCTATCCACCTAGGTGGCAACTTTAAGGGATCTATGCACTTGAAGACCAAGATCGCTCTGTCCCTCCACACTGCCAAGAATCCTATTTTCAGCATTCAAGTTTGACCTTCCAAAATGCATCACTTCACATTTATCCATCTGCCATTTCTCAGCCCAGCTCTGCATTCTGTTTATGTTGAGCTGCAGCCTGCAATAGCCCTCGATACCGTCAACAGCACCTCTAACCTTTGTGTCATCGGCAAATTTAATAACTCACCCCTCAACCTCCTCATCCAAGTCATTTATAAAAACTACAAAGAGCAGAGGCCCAAGAACAGAGTACTGCAGGCCACCACTCATCACTGACCTCCAGGCAGAATACTTTCCATTTACAACCGCTCTCTGCCTTCTGTCAGCCAACCAATTCTGAATCCAAACAGCCAAATCTCCCTGCATCCCATACCTCCTGACTTTATGAATGAGCCTATCATGGGCAACCTTATCAAATGCCTTGCTGAAATCACATCCACTGCTCAAACTTCATCGATTTATCTTGTCACCTCCTCAAAGAACTCAATAAGATTTGTGAGGCATGACCTGCCCCTCACAAAGCCATGCTGACTGCCTTTAACCACTGTGCTTTTCCAAATAATCATAAATCCTACCCCTCAGAATTCTTTCCTAAACCTTACTGACCATAGAAGTAAGACTGACTGGTCTGCAATTGCCAGGGATTTCCCTATTTGCCTTCTTGAAAAGAGAGACAACATTTGTCTCCCTCTAATCCTCTGGTATGACTCTCGTAGAAAGTGAGGCAGCAAAGATGTTCACCAGCGGCTTAGCAACCTCCTTTCTTGCTTCCCGTAGCAACCTAGGATAAATCTGTCTGGCCCTGGCGACTTATCAATCTTAATGTTTACCAAAATTTCCAGTACATCAACTTTATCAATCTTGATCTGTTCAAGCCTGTTTCCCAGCTCCTCAAAGTTCACAACAAGGTCCCTTTCTTTAGTGAAGACCAAAGCAAAAAATGGCCATTTTGGATTTGGTGCTCGGCAATGATCCAGGACAGGTGTCAGATCTCACTATGGGAGAACACTTTGGTGACAGTGACCACAACTGCCTCACATTTACTACAGCCTTGGAGAGGGAAAGGAACAGTTACCAAGGGAAGATATTTAATTGGGGAATAGGAAATTATGATGCTATCAGACAGGATTTGGGAAGTGCAGATTGGGAGCAATTGTTCCATGGAAAGGGCACAACAAATATATGGAGATTGTTTAAGGAGCAGTTGTTGCGAGTGATGGACAAATTTTTCCTCAGAGACAGGCAAGAAGGGTTAAGGTTAAGGAGCCTTGGATGACGAGACCAGAGGAGCTTCTTGTCAAAAGGAAGAAGGCAGCTTATATAAGATGGAGGAAGCAAGGATCTAGCACAGCTTTAGATGACTACAGGCTTACTAAAAATGGACTGAGGAGAGCCAGGAGGAGAGCCAGGAGGATTCCTGAAGAATGGCTTATGCCCGAAATGTCGATTCTCCTGTTCCCTGGATGCTGCCTGACCTGCTGCACTGTTCCAGCAACACATTTCAGCTCTAATCTCCAGCATCTGCAGACCTCACTTTCTCCTCAAAAATGGCTCCATCCAAACCATCTGCACTAAGGAGGTTCCAGTCAATATTGGGAAAGTTGAAGTCACCCATAATAACAACCCTCCTACATCTGCATTTTTCCAAAATCTGCCGACCTATGAGTTCTTCCATCTTCCTATTGCTATTAGGGGGTCTGTAGAAAACTCCCAATGAGGTGGCTGTCCCCTTGGTGTTCCTAACTTCAACCCATACTGACTCAGTAGACAAACCTGCCTCAACAACCTTCGTTTCTGTAGCTTTAATGCACTCTCTAATTAACAATTCTACACCCCCATCTCTTTTTCCACCCTCCCTGTTCTTTTTAAACATTCTAAATCCTGGAACATCTAATAATCATTCCTGCTCCTGTGAAACCCACATCTCCATTATGGTCACAATATCATAGTCCCAAGTAATGATCCACGCTCTAAGTTCGTCACTCTTATTTCTGACACCCCTTGCATTAAAGCAGGCACACTTTAATTGACCCCTTTGTTCCATCACATGAATAACCTTCGGATAGATCCTATCACTTCCCCATATCTAACTACTCCCCTCTCTGATATGTAGCTCTGGATCCCACTCCCACCTCTGCCAAATTTGTGTAAACTCTTCCAAACCAAACAAGCGAATCTCCCACCCAGGACATTTGTGCTCCTCCAGTTCAGGTGCAACCCGTCCTTCATGTACATTTCTACTCTCATTTCATAATAATCACCCTTATTTAAATTTAATACAGATGTTTCTCATCCATGTTCTTCCTCTTTAAACCAAATGTTACGTTCTATCATGTCATGCTCATTATTTCTGAGGGGATCTTTTAAACCAGACCTGGGCATTTTACAGCCCGCGGGCCATATCCGGCCCTTTGGTCGTTCCTGTCTGGACCGCATGAGGTCAATCTTAAAGTAGAACATAAATGAAAAACTATTTACACCAAGTACGCAACACAACTGTGTTGCTTTGTATTGAAAAGGATGCTTTTTAAATTTATGTATGGATGCACATGTGCGTGTGTGAATGCGTGCGTGCGTGAACAGCTACAAGTGATGCTTGCTGGCGAGCCCTCTAAATGTCAGCCCTCGCCAAGACAAGTTATGTCATATCCCACAAAATTGCCAGAAATAGTAAACCGTTTTCTGATGGAGAGTTTATTAAGGAGTGCTTGTTGAACTCTGCAGAACTCATATGCCCGGAGAAAAAGGAGGCATTTGAGAATGTGCCCCTCTCCCGACGCACTGTAACGAGAAGGATTGGGGATATCGTGAGAAATCTGGAGCTTCAGTTGCAGCACAGAGCAGTCAACTTTGACTTTTTTTCCCTTGGCTTGGGATGAGAGCTGCGACGCACGTGACACAGCCCAGCTACTCATCTTCGTACGTGGGATAACTACAGACTTTAAAATCACAGAGGAGCTGGCAGCCATGCAGTCAATGAAAGGAACAACAACTGGTAATGATTTGTTCACGGAGGTAAATGCATATTTGGAGACGTTGGGACTAAAATGGGACAAGCTGGCAGGTATGACAATGGATGGCTGTCCAAATCTAACAGGAAAAAATGTTGGACTCTTAAAGAGAATGCAGGATAAAGTGACAGAAATTGACCCTGAACAGAAATTGGTATTTTTACATTGTATTATACATCAGGAAGTGTTGTGTAAGTCAGTGTTAAAAATTAACCATGTGGCTGATGTTGTAACTAATATAGTTAACTTCATCAGGGCAAGAGCTTTGAATCACAGGCAGTTTGTTGCACTTTTGGAGGAAAATGAGACTGAACATCGTGACATAGGCTACCACACAGCCGTCAGGTGGCTCAGCCTGGGCAAAATGCTGAAAAGTGTATAGGACCTGAGAGAAGAGATTCAAGATTTCTGTGTGAAGAAAGAGAATGGCATTCCACAGCTTTCAGATGCAGACTGGATTGCAGACCTTGGTTTTGCTGTTGATGTGACTGCACTTATGAATTAACTAAATGTGAAACTGCAGTGCAAGAGCCTTTTTGTGCATGAAATGGACAACTTGGTGAAGGCTTTTATGAGAAAGTTGCAGCTTCTCTCAAGCCAAATAGAGGACAACATTCTCACCCACTTTCCAACACTGAAGGAAGCCGCACCTTCAGCTGATCACCTCCACAGGTACTCATCTATGTTAGAAGCACTGCATAGTGAATTTTATTAAGTCTGTCTCATTACACATCACCAGAACCAAAATAGGCTGACATCTATTTGGATCCATAATATGTTGTAGTTATGAATATACTGTACAAATTTGTTCTTGAGAATACCTCTGATAATCTAAAATCCCAATCAACATGAAGATTAAAGTTATATTTGATAAACATACTGCCTTTTAGTACATGTCCTCATTATCTCCTGATCTATTTCCAATCCTACTAGATAACTACTGTTAGAGGATTTACGAATTACTCGAACCAATGTCTTGTTCTCCTTGTTATTTCTTACCCTCACCCATATCGATTTAACATCTTCCAATCTGAGACAATTTCTTGCTGTCATATTTATTTCATTCCGCATTAATGAAGCTACCACTCCCACTCTTATTTCAGCCTGCCTTTTTGAAAAGTCAATTGATTGTGCTTCTTATAACTGTGACCCAGAATGAGAAGAAATGTTTAAAACCGGGGATTTACTTTGCTTTTGTCTTTCCCAAATTAGAAGATGGTAACAATGGCCCAGTTGAAATTGTAGATGCTGAGTAACTGAGCAGTATAGTAATGGATAAAAAAGAGATGTTCAGAAGGCTATCAAGCACTTCAGGCAGAGAATTTGATGTATCCAGATGCAATATATCTTAGACTACTGAGAGAGGTAAGGGAGCAAATTTCAGAGCCATTGACAAAAAGTTTTCAGGTCACTCTGAACACAGAATTAGTCGCAGAGGACTGAGAATTGCAAAAAATGATGTTGTTGTTCGAGAAAGGGGCAAAAGATAGCGGAGGAAACTATAGATCTGTCGGCTTGACGTCAATAGTAGGTAAACTGATGGAGGCTATTATATAGAAAAAGATAAACATGCACTGACAGAAAAATAGGTTAATATTTGCCACTCAACATGGCAGGTCGTGTCTGACATATTTAATTGAGTTATTTGATGAAGTGACACAGACATTGGATGAGGGTAGTGCTGTGGAAGTAGTATAAATGGATGTTCAAAAATCATTTAATATGGTGCAATGTAACAGATTGATAGCAAATTGGATATGTGTGTGATTGATGAGTCCTTGTCAACATGGATGAGAAGTTGGCTAAAAGGTAGGAAGCAAGGAGTAGGTAGTTTTGGCAGCAGTTGCAGTGAGAGGAGTGACAACAAGGACCAGGGACCTGACGGGAAGGTAAATTTAAAGTATAAAAATTTATCTTGTGTATAGACAGAGTGCACGCTGAGCTGGAGAGGACACGGAACTGCTGGGTAAGTGAGGTTAAATACTTTGGTGATTCCTTTACACAAAACACTACTCAGGTAGTGTCTCCCACCTATCCTTCTCCTCAAACCAAAAAAAGGTTTTCTGTGTGCCGGATTAGTAAGGTGACTAATTTTGATTTTAGTTTTAGTTTTCAGTAGTCTTGTTGGAAATTTAGAATAGTGGGAGTTAGGGCAATTGAATGTTCCTCCTGCAGAATGTGGGAGGTAAGGGTCACCACTAGTGTCCCTGCTGACTTCATCTGTGGCAAGTGCACCCAACTAAAGCTCCTTGAAAACTGCGTTAAAGAACTGGAGCTGGAACTGGATGTGAGAGAGAGAGAGAGAGGAGTTGAACGTGGCTACAGGGATGGTGCAGGAGGGAGAGTTTTGGATTTCTGGATAATTGGGACTCATTCTGGGGCAGGTGGGACTTCTACAGACAGGATGATCAACACCTGAACCAGAGGAGTACCAATATCCTGGAGGGGAGATTTGCTAATGTTCGGTGGGAGGGTTTAAACTAATCCAGCAAGGGATTGGACTTAAATTATAGTTCCAGTGTACAGGGGATTGAAAGTAGTGAGGTCAGAAACAAGGTTTCAAGGTCACAAGATGGCACTGGCAAGCAAGAAGTTGGTTTGAAGTGTGTCAACATTCAATGCCAGGAGCATCAAGAATAAGGTGGGTGAAGTTGCAGCATGGGTTAGTACCTGGGATTTCGATGTTGTGGCCATTTTAGAGACATGAATAGAGCAGGGTCAGGAACGGGTGTTGAAGGTTTCGGGATTTAGATGTTTCAGAAAAAACAGAGAAGATGGTAAAAGAGGAGGAAGAGTGGCATTGTTAATCAAGGACAGTATTATGGTGGCAGAAAGGATGTTTGAGGACTCGTCTACTGAGGTAGTCTGGGCTGAAGTTAGAAACAGGAAAGGAGAGATCACCCTGTTGGGAGTTTTCTATAGAACTCCAAATAGTTCTAGAGATGTAGAGGAAAGGACAGCAAAGATGAATCTCGATAGGAGCGATAGAGCAGGGTAATTGTTATGGGGGACTTTAATTTTTCAAATATTGACTGCAAATACTATAGTTTGAGTATTTTAGATGGGTCCGTTTTTGTTCAATGCATACAGAAGGGTTTCCTGACACAGTATGTAGACAAGCCAACAAGGGGTGAGGCCACATTGGATTTGGTACTGGGTAATGAACTCTGCCAGGCGTTAAGATTTGGAGGTAGAAGAGCACTCAGTGATAGTGAACACAATTCGGTTATATTTACTTTAGCAATGGAAAGGAATGGTATGTACCACAGGCAAGAGTTATAGCTGGGAGAAAAGCAACTATGATGCGATTAGACAAGATTTAGGATGCATAGGATGGGGATGGAAACTGCAGGAGGTGGGTACAATTGAAATGTGGAGCTTATTCAAGGAATAGTTACTGCTTGTCCTTGATAAGTATGTACCTGTCAGGCAGGGAGGAAGTTGTCGAGCAAGGGAGCCATGGTTTACTGAAGAAGTTGAAACTTTTGTCAAGATAGAAGGAAGACTTATGTTAGGATGAGATGCGAAAGCTCAGTTAGGGCGCTTGAGAGTCACAAGTTAGCCAGGATAGACCCAAAGAGAGAGCTAAGAAGAGCCAGGTGTGGACATGAGAAGATGTTGGCAGATAGGATCAAGGAAAACCCTAAGGCTTTCTGCAGGTATTTAGGGGATAAAAGAATGACGAGAGTAAGATTAGGGCCTATCAAGGATAGTAGTGGGAAGTTGTGCATGGGGTCCGAGGAAATAGGGAAAGCGCTAAATTAATATTTTCCGTCAGTATCCACACTGGAAAAAGACAATGTTGTTGAGGAGAATACTGAGATACAGGCTACTAGAATAGATGGGATAGAGGTGCATAAGGAAGAGGTGTTAGCAATTCTGGAAAGTGTGAAAATAGGTAAGTCCCCTGGGCCAGATGGGATGTATCCTAGGATTCCCTGGGAAGCCAGGGAGGAGATTGCAGAGCCTTTGGCTTTGATCTTCATGTCATCGTTTTCTACAGGAATAGTGCCAGAAGACTGGAGGATACCAAATGTCCCCTTATTCAAGAAGGGGAGTAGAAACAACCCTGGTAATTACAGACCAGTTAGCCTTACTTCAGTTGTGGGCAAAGTGTTGGGAAAGGTTATAAGAGATAGGATTTATAATCATCTAGAAAGGAATAAGTTGATTAAGGATAGTCAGTACAGTTTTGTAAAGGGTAGGTTGTGCCTCACAAACCTTATTGAGTTCTTTGAGAAGGTGACCAAACTGGATGAAGATAAAGCAGTTGATGTGGTGTATGTGGATTTCAGTAAGGCACTTGATAAGGTTTCCCGTGGTAGGCTACTGCACAAAATAGAGAGGCATGGGATTAAGGGTGATTTAGCGGTTTGGATCAGAAATTGGTTAGCTGGAAGAAGTTGATGGGAAATGGTTGATGAAAAATGTTCATCCTGAAACGAGTTACTAGTAGTGTACTACAAGGATCTGTTTTGGGTCCACTGTTGTTTGTCATTTTTATAAATGACCTGGATGAAGGCGAAGAAGCATGGGTTAAAAATTTGCAGATGACATAAAGTTGGTAGAGTTGTGGATAGTGCCGAAGGGTGTTGTCAGTTACAGAGGGATATAGATAGCTGCAGAGCTTGGCTGAGAGGTGGCAAATGGAGTTTAATGTGGAAACATGTGAGGTGATTCACTTTGGAAGGAGCAACAGAAATAAAGAGTAGTGGGCGAATGGTAAGTTTCATGATAGTATAGATGAACAGAGAGATCTCGGTGTCCGTGTAGATTAGATTAGATTACTTACAGTGTGGAAACAGGCCCTTCGGCCCAACAAGTCCACACCGCCCCACCGAAGCGCAACCCACCCATACCCCTACATTTACCCCTTACCTAACACTACGGGCAATTTAGCATGGCCAATTCACCTGACCTGCACATCTTTGGACTGTGGGATGAAACCGGTGTACATAGATCCCTGAATGTTGCCACCCTGGTTGAGAGGATTGTGAAGAAAGCATATGGTATTTTAGCTTTTACTAGTAGAGTGATTGAGTTTTACAACCATGAGGTCATGCTGCAGCTGTACAAAACTCTGGTGCAGCCACAGAGTATTGCATACACTTCTAGTCACCGCACAATAGGAAGGATGTGGAAGCTTTGAAAGGGTTCAGAGGAGATTTACTAGGATGTTACCTGGTATGGAGGGAAGGTCTTATGAGGAAAGGCTGAGGGACTTGAGGCTGTTTTCATTAGAGAGAAGAAAGTTGAGAGATGACTTAATTGAGACATATAAGATAATCAGAGTGTTAGATTGGGTGGACAGTGAGAACCTTTTTCCTCGGATGGTGATGGCTAGCATGAGGAGACATAGCTTTAAATTGAGGGGTGATAGATATAGGACAGATGTCAGACGTAGTTTCTTTTCTCAGAAATGGTAGGGGCATGGACTGCACTGCTTGCAACAGTAATACACTTGCCAACTTGAAGGGCATTTAAATGGTCATTGGATAAACATATGGCTGAAAATGGAATAGTTTAGGATAGATGGGTTTCAGATTGATTTCACAGGTTGGTGCAACATCGAGAGCCAATGCGCCTGCACTGCACTGTAATCATCAATGTTCTATGTTCTATAAGAACATAGGACAGTCTAACACAGGAACAGGCCCTTTGGTTCACTATGTCTGCACCAACAAATTAAGCCATTCTAAATCAATCCCATCTGCCTGAATGTGTTCCATATTCCTCTACTGCTTGCCTTTTCATGTGCCTGTTAAAATGCCTATAAAACATTGTCATCACTAAATGGGCATTTCTCAGACTGGAGACAAGTTAAAAGTGGTGCTTCCCAGGCAGCAACAACATAGGTTCAACAATACAACTTTGAGGGGAGTACAGAAGCAGAAGGACCTCAGGGTTCAAGTTAATAATCCTCTGAAGGTGCTAACAGTTGTTAAGAAGGCTTATAGGATCTTTGGGTTTATGAATAGAGGCATAGAGTATAAAATGAGAAAGTGATGCTACACCTGTACAATGATGTGGTGATGCTGGTGTTGGTCTGGGGTTGACAAAGTTAAAAATGACCTTGTTATAGTCCAACAGGCTTATTTGGAAGTACAGACTTTCAGAGCACTGCTCCTTCATCAGGTAGCTCATGAGGCAGGATACATAGGAGACAGAACTTATAAATAAAAGATCAAAATGTCATACAGCTGATCTGGTGTATTTGACAAACCTAGATGGGGATGCAGGTTTTGATTGATTCATATGTATATCACAGAATTTCTTTCAAGATGATTTAAGGTTTTATCAGTATATAAAAAAGTTGACATCTCAGATCAGACAATGCATTAAAGGTGTGAGGTTAGAGTCTATCTGTATCCCAACCTGGAGTCAGATTGATTTTAGTTCCAAAGTAGGAATGTAAAAAATATCACATTGACTGCCTACAGATTGTGTGCTTCTTCAACAAAGTAGAATGTATCTGCAAATACAAAACTGCAAATTTATCCCATTCACTTGTGTGTGTGTGTGTGAGTGAGAGAGAGAGGGCACATGTATACATGTGAGAGTGTGTGTGCTTGTTTTATACAGTATGTGTGTGAGTGTGATAGTGTATATGCCTGTGAGAGGGTGTGCCAGTGAGTGTGAATATGTGTGTATGTGTGTGAGAGAGAGAGAGAGACAGTGTGCGTGTGTATGAGAGAGGGTCTGCGTGAGTGTGTGTGTATGAGTGTCAGAGATTGTGCATTTGTTCTTTTGTGTGTGAATGTGCGTGTGAAAGATATATAGTGTAGTAGTGTCACCTGTGGTGTGACATGAACCCAAGATCCCAGTTGAGGCCATCCCCATGGGTACCAGACTTGGCTGTCAGCCTCTGCACGGCCACTCTGTGTTGTTGTGTGTCCCGAAGTCCACCTTGAATGACGTTCACCTGAAGATCCAAGGGAGGCAACTGGGAGGCAACATCCTTGTCTGGTGATTGTTGTGAAGTGTCCATTCATCTGTTGTTGTAATGTCTATATGGTTTTGCCAATATACCATGCCTCAGGGCATCCTTGCATGCAGAATATGAAGTCAACAACATTGGCCAAGTCACATGAATATCTACCGCGCATGTGGTGGGTGGTGTCACTACATACAATAGTAGTATCCATGTCGACACTGACACATCTTGAATGTCTCATTCACATGCACACTTACCCTCTTCCCACCCACCCCCCCCCCCCCCCACACATACACACACACATATCTATGGGGTGAATTTGCATTTGTAGATTTATATTTGCAGATACATTCTATTTTGTTTAAATAGCACACAATCTGTAGGCAGTCAGTCAATGTGACATTTTATATATTTCTACTTTATAAATAAAATAAATCTGATTAAAGGTTTGGATACAGACAGACCCTAACTTCACACCTTTAATGCATTGTCTAAGCGGAGATGTCACCTTTATTTAATATTCTGATAAATCTTCAGTTATCCTGGGACAGTGACTTGAAAGAAAATCTGGAATTTACATATTAATCAATAGAAACCTACATCCCCAATCTAAGTGATTGAAGACTTAACAGTCATTTGGTTTGTTAAGTTTGTCAAATATATCACATCAGTTGTATGATACTTTAGACTTTTACTTATAAATTCTGTGCCTTAAGCATCCTACCCTATTAGCTACCTGATGAAAGAGCAGCACTCCGAAAGCTTGTACTTCCAGATAAACTTGTTGGATTATAGCCTGGCGTCATGTCATTTGGAGTATTATGCTCAATTCTGAGCATCTTATTTAAGAAGGGAAGTTAAAACCCTGGAGACAGTGCAAAGGAAATTTACTAGAATGACACCAATAATGAGAAATTTTAATCATAAGTAAAATATTAGAGAAATTGTGCTCATTCTCCTCAGAATAGAGAACATTAAATGGTGACTTTAGTGAGGTTTTAAAATCATGCACTTTTTTGACTGTGTAAACAGGAATATTCTGTTTCAGTTCTCTGCAGGAAGCCATTTTAAACCTGTAAAAAACAGTTGATCTTTCCTTGCTGGAGGCTGTGATATTGAATTGTATAACTCCATAACCGTTTACTATTGAACCGGACATCCGAGGTCTTGTGAACCAGTGGAAGCATTTGGAAAAGGGGAGGTCAAGGACAAGCCTTTGTATCATCAAGAACTGATGCAACAGATCATGCCTACATGGAAGTTGGAACTTTTTTTCGCATTTTTCCATCTGCCTGTGATGTTTCTTTTCCCTATGTTTATGTTTGGCTGTATGTGTGTGTATAAGGCTAAGTTTATCAGGGGTTTAGATTATTAATTTGTACAGTTTACTTAATTCAGTTAAATTGTTTACTTTTAGCTTGAATCTATTGATCTGTAACAAATAATGATTCTTGTAACGTATAAAAACCTGGTACATGCTTTCAATCAACCTGGGTCTATAAGTCAGATAGTTTGGAGATTTTATATATTTCTTTAAAAAACTTCAATTTTTGTCATGATTCTGGGAATAGCAAGGATTGATTTCCAGTTCACAACCCCAGTAAGTTGTGAAAAGTCACATACCCTGAATATTTCATTTTCAGCTTTGATCTCCTTGTAATCATGTCTCCATATTGGCTTTAAGATCCTACCCATTCACCTCTTAGTTATCTATTTTCTTTGTGACTGCATTGGGACTTGGGAGAGCATTTTGGTGATAGTGACCACAACTGCCTCACATTCTACATAGCAATGGAGAAGGAGAGAAGCAGGCACAATGGGAGGATATTTAATTGGGGAAAAGGAAACTATGATGCTATCAGACGTGAGTTGGGAAGCGTGGACTGGGAGCAATTGTTCCATGGAAAGGGCACTATAGACATGTGGAGACTGTTTAAGGAACAGTTGCTGCGAGTGATGCATAAATGAGTTCCTCTGAGACAGGCAAGAAGGGGTAAGATAAAGGAACCTTGGATGACGAGAGTGGAGGAGCTTCTTGTCAAAAGAAAGAAGGCAGCTTACGTAAGGTGGAGGAAGCCAGGGTCTTGCTCAGCTCTAGAGGATTGCAGGCAGGTGAGGAAGGAGCTCAAAAATGGTCTGAGGAGAGTCAGGTGGGGCATGAAAAAGGCTTGGCAGGAAGGATTAGGGAGAATCCAAAGGCATTTTATACGTATGTGAGGAATAAGAATGGTCAAAGAAAGAGTAGGGCCGATCAGGGATAGCATAGGGAATTTGTGTATAGAGTCTGAGAAGGTAGGGGAAGCCCTAAATGAGTTTTTTGCTCCTCTCTTTACTAAAGAAAAAGATTTTGTAGCGAATGCAACCATTGAGGAGCAGGTAAGCATGCTGCAACGGATAGACATTGCGGAAGCTATGTGCTGAAAATTTTGACAAACATCAAGATTGACAGGTCGCCAGGGCCAGACCAGATTTGTCCTCGGCTGCTTTGGGAAGCGAGAAATGTGATTTCTTCGCTGCTTGCGAAGATCTTTGCATCCTCGCTCTCCACTGGAGTCGTACCTGAGGACTGGAGGGAGGCAAATGTAATTCCTCTCTTCAAGAAAGGAAATAGGGAAATCCCCGACAATTACAGACTAGTCAGTCTCACGTCTGTCGTCTGCAAGGTGTTAGAAAGGATTCTGAGGAATTGGATTTATGACCATTTGGAAGAGCATGTCTTGATTAAATGCAGTCAGCACGGCTTTGTGAGGGGCAGGTCATGCCTCATAAATCTTATTGAGTTCTTTTAGGATGTTACTAGACAAGTTGTTGAGGGTTGAGCAGTGGATGTGGTGTATATGGACTTCAGCAAGGCATTTGTTAAGGTTCCCCATGGTAGGCTCGTTCAGAAGGTCAGGAGGAATGGGATACAGGGAAATTTAGCTGTATGGATATAGAATTGGCTGGTTGACAGAAGACAGCGAGTGGTAGTGGAAGGAAAGTATTCTGCCTGGGAGTCAGTGGTGAGTGGTGTTCCACAGGACTCTGTTCTTGGGCCTCTACTCTTTGTAATTTTTATTAATGGAGGAGAAAGTGAGGTCTGCAGATGCTGGAGATCAGAGCTGGAAATCTGTTGCTGGAAAAGCGCAGCAGGTCAGGCAGCATCCAGGGAACAGGAGAATCGACGTTTCGGGCATAAGCCCTTCTTCAGGAATTTTTATTAATGACTTGGATGAGGAGATTGAAGGATGGGTTAGCAAGTTTGCAGACGACACAAAGGTTGGAGATGTCATTGACAGTATAGAAGGCTGTTGTAGGCTGCAGCGTGACATTGATAGGATGCAGAGATGGGCTGAGAGGTGGCAGATGGAGTTCAACCTGGATAAATGCAATGTGATGCATTTTGGAAGGTCGAACTTGAAAGTTGAGTACAGGATTAAAGACAGGATTCTTGGTAGTGTGGAGGAACACCAGGATCTTGGTGTGCAGGTACATAGATCCCTTAAAATTGCCACCCA